>NW_027266319.1:67446661-67554161 GCF_022045235.1 Haliotis cracherodii | reverse complement strand
TTTTACCCCCCCCAAACACACTCACGTGATAACCTCTGTATATTTTATAAATGGATATGTTTTTATTTTCGAACATTTTAAATGGCAGCAAAGAATGTCGCAAAGATGCACACTAAGAACAGGTTATTGGTGTTCCCGTGTTTTGTATAGACTTATATAAGGGAACAAGAGCGTGCCTCTCGTATCCCTCACACATGTTCATCTACTAAGAATACACCAAGACCAGCTTTCGTGTGAAGATCACTCATCAACCCGGATTCCCTGTCTAGGCCCATCTCGGAAGCTTGACCACAGTCGCGGCTGGGTGAATATATTATTATCACTGACTTTTGCTATCACAACTGTATTTTCGTATTTGATGCTGACCACTGCCATCATATTAAATACTGTCATTGAAGATTGTACTACCACTATATTGTGTACTGTCTTTGTAATTGCTGTGGAGTAATCTGTTTTGATTTGTAAACTTATTCAATTTTGTAATACATTTGTGAATTGTATACCGCTTGTATGGTGTTTGTTAGTTTCACTCCTAGTTCTTTTAAGTACAGATTTCTAGGTGAACATATTGTTTCAATTTGGGAATCGACACGTAACAATAGAAACTGTTTGTACATTTTAAAGTCACTTTCTAATGACGGAATATTCAAATCCGCACACCGCGCCAATTATATCTTCTCGCGAACAGGTGGTGTTATCACTGATTTTCAGTGATCCATTCATATACTTGTCATCGGGTACACACTCACTGCTGGGTGAACAGAGGCAAATTTAGAACAAAGTCACTTGCCCAAGGAGACACCACATGTGGTACATGTGCTTCAGGGTGGGGCAGGACCGAAGCCCTAGAAACTTTCAGGAGCCAAGCTGCTTAACTCGATCACCCATCCAACTACTCTCCGAGACCGACGTTGCTTAACTTCACAAGATTTGTGACCTGTGCCCTGACCAGGTGCCATAACCGTGGATGTAGGTTGTGACATGTATCTCTTCGGGTTTCCTCCAACAAGAGCTTATCACACAGCGATAGAATTATATTAATGTACAAAGCGATGTTAAACCCAAATGATTATTTTGATATGAATATTCTGCTTTTAAATAACTTAAGAGATATGGAGTTCATTGGCGGTAAATAAAGCGACAAAACCCTTTCCATGTCCAGTATAAATCTCTGCATAAAGCAGACTCGATTATACGATTCCGACTATATCATGAGCCTGGGTTTATGAATGACTATCAAAGAGTAATGATACTAGGTGTTCGCGAAAAGGTGAGCGTATCCTGTCCCACCGGTGTCACCCGTCGCAAACACATGCAAAGGCAAGTCAACCTGAAAAAAAACACAGGAACGTGTGTCACAAGTCACATCAGGGAATTGCATCGGTCATAATTTTTGTCACTGCTGCTTCAAATTTGGAAATGTCCTCTTAATGTCTACCATAAAAAAAGAAATTGAAAGCTTTACTGAGGCCTTGAATTTTGCAACCTTGATCAAACAACATCTGAGCAATGATGCTCTTTGAAATCTCGGTAGAAAGAGCATGCTCGATTGTATCTCAAAAGTTGTGAAATGTAGACACAAGAGGCTGGAGCTGTTGGAATGTTGCTAGACGTAAAGGGAAAGCTGACTATTGGAAAGTTGAAGTCATCCTCCTTGTCATACAGTCTTGTGGAGAGTGATTTGTCACTCTGAGTCTTTACCCACAGATCTAAATATGAAACAGATGAGGCGGTCTCACTGGTCTCCTTAATTTCTAGTTCAGGTGAGTAAGTCAGTGGAAGGGAATTGGTCATTTGATGGTTATTACACGATATCAGCTCATCGATATACCTGGAGCTTAAGATTAACTTGCTGGCCACTTTCAATGTACTGCAGACAATGCTCTTAGTGTTTCGTCGTCGACACAGAATGACGTCATGTCCCGTTATGTTGGAGACTTGCAATCGGACATACACGTATATACCTGGGCATAGGTTTGAGGCAGTGTGATACTAGAAGACTCGGACCTGGAACACTTGATTATGTATACAAGTAATCCTCTCTTCCTTTTTGTGTTCTATGACAAATGAAAATTGTCATTTTAAATATATTTTATTAAATTAAATTCAAGTAAAACTGCACTTTGAAAGGAAGAAATTAAAACAATTTAGGGTGTTTGTAATGAGCATGAAACAAACACATAGCCAATATTTGTACTTGTAAGTGTATCTTGGCATTAGTTAAACACTTGGATTCTGTTTTCAAGTGTTCCTACAACTGGTTACATGCAATTTATGTCGGTATGAACTCGTTTTAGGTGTACCGTTATGATTACTCTCATGAAAATACAGTGGACTTCCGGGTTAGGACTTATCCCCACAACATATTGGTCATAAGAGGCGACTTGGTCAGACGGGTGGTCAAGCTCGGTGAACTGGTGAGAGCGACATGATATGAATCACTGGATTGTCTAATCCAGACTCAATGGTGTACAGATCGCCGTCATATAGCTCTAACATTGCTGCACGTGGCGTTAAACAACAAACAAACAGCTCTCTTGCCACAAACCTTGCTCGTCCGCAATTTGCACATAACACCGTCTATGCCAGGAATGAACAATTATTTTAATACACAAAATAAGTCGTAAGAGGCGACTAACGGGATCGGACGGTCAGGCCCGCTGACTTGGTTAATGCATGTCATCGATACCAATTACATGGATCGATGCTCATGATGTCAATCTCTGGATTCTCTGGTCCAGACTCGATTATTTGGAGACCGCCGTCATATAGCTGGAATATTGTTGAGTGCGGCGTTAAACAACAAACAAACAAAACAGCACCAAGAAAGTTAGGAATATTATATAATTTTCTAATTTCTTTTTATGCCTACAGCCTTCACACATCCCGTTAATCCAACTCGTGCACACAGTTAGAGAAAATGTGAGAACTCCGTGAAAAGTGGCGTGATCTATGTGGAACATGGCTGTTTGCTAATTCAGCGCTCGGGACATTTCGGCTCAAACAGACAGGAACGTGGACACATGATAACCCTGTGTCAGTAACGGCTCCAATTACCCACGTGACACTTTGTGCGTCTGTACACGTTTGGGTCCGGGAATATTCTGGTTGTAACAACTAAACATTATTAACTGGGGTGAAATACTTTATGGATTTAGCTAATGCTATATAATCAGTTTATATGTTCAGGTCTGTGAGCACGTCCATCATGCGCCGTACGAAAGACGGGGATTCATAAGTACGTCCGGTCGAGATTAATGATCCTGTTTAACACTATTACTATCAAAGACACAATATATGAAAAACGTGAGAACGAACCGATATTCCGTCTCACACAGAAACATGGTGAAATATTATAGAAATTTATGGTTTATACAACGTACAATAGTTAGGAACATCAGTCAGCAACATCAGTCAGGAACATCAGTTAGGAACATCAGTTAGGAACATCAGTTAGGAACATCAGTCAGGAACATCAGTCAGACATGTCCACCATCAGTGAGTGAGTAGGGTTTAACACCGCTATTAACATTATTCCAGTTATATCACGGCGTGGCAGCTTACTGTGATAGGAAAGCACGAAGTGATGCAGGTCTCAGACGTTTACCACCGTGAAACCCACGAGCACGGGTATGGTGCTTACAATCCTAGAAACATAACCGGGGCGAACCGGGATTTAAACCCACAATCATAGGTTTCTGGCGTGCCCAAGGGACGCAACTCTGCACAGCAAATCGCGGCGCCTTAGACGACTGGAGCACCCAGCCCCATCCACCATCAAAGTAAGGGCCTAGTTATTACTTACAAAGTTCATTACTATCTCCATCTATATACACTGGTATGTTCTTAAAATATAAAAAAGGAAACGTAATCGAGTGTATTTACTTGATGTTTTGGACTCTTCGCCAAACGCACTCAATCAATGTCCTCAAATGAGTTAAATTTGTTTGTGCAATTAAGAGAGAAGTTAGTTTATTTCTTTAAACTGAGACATGGAAAAGAAGACTGGGGAATGGAAGCGCGTGGCTGTTTCACTTCCTTGTCTTTTGACTGACGTCTATAATTAAAGGGAATGCTAAAATAGGTTTCCTATCTTTAGATTGTGTTGATTTTACACTAAGGCCATTAACCCCGAATTACTCTTCGCTAAAAATGTAACATTTGTTAAACACTTTGGTTATGTAATGAAAACAATTACATGCTCATGAATGTAATTATTGCATGTGTACATTCCGTTTTCAGCAACAGAGGCGAAATGTTTGAACATTAAAAACTCAGATTAACAGGCGCTGAGGGCCCCGACAGTACGTATTATACCTATATTACGCGTAGGACAATCAGGTTGGTGAATGGTCAGCCTGCGCCATTGCAACTCACGTGTTGAGCCAGTAGATGAACCAAAATTAAAAATTCCTTGATATCGGGGATCAAAGCATATTTCCGATGTTTTTGGTCAGTTGAAGTAATGTGACGTCTTCAGCGCTGTTGAGACAATGCGTCATGAAAACAAGAAGCATGCTAAATTGTGTGGAGATATTGCATTATCAGAGCAAACGGCTTCTGTGGATTAACTTTGTAAAGTTCACATTTTCCTTTGTCCATTCATATTACTCATTATTACTGGTCCCGTAAGGATTCCGGGGTAGAATAGGTCTTCAGCAACCCATGCTTGCCGTAAAAGTTGACTATGCTTGTGGTAAGAGACGACTAACGGGATCAGGTGGTCAGGCTCGCTGACTTGGTTGATGCATGTCATCGATCCCAATTGCGTGGATCGATGCTCATGATATGAATCACTGGATTGTCTGGTCCAGATTCGATTATTTAAAGGCCGCCATCATATAGCTGGAATATTGCTGAGTGCGCATATGACAACAAACAAATAAATAGTATTACTTATGATGTTGAAATTTACCACCCTGATCTAGATTTTATTCGGCATGTTTTTCAAATCGCAACAACAACAAGTACCATCTTTTTAACGTCTTTCGGTATGATGCGGCCGGGGATCGATCCCCGGACCTTCCGCTCTACCACTAGACCTCGGAGGCGGTCTTATTGCTAGAATATTACGGCGTGCGGCATTAAACGATGAACAAATACTGCGTAGACATGTGTTGAGGTCACCTGACGCCAGGTAACTCGTACACCCAGCTATGCATCCATGAGTGAGTGAGTGTGGTTTAACGCCGCTTTTAGCAATATTCCAGCAATAATACGTCGGGGGACACCAGAAATGGGCTTCACACATTGTGCCCATGTCGGGAATCGATCCCGGGTCTTCGGCGTGACGAGCGAACGCTTAACCACTAGGCTACCCGACCGCCCCGCGCATCTATGAACATCTATGATCGTTATTATAAAAGTTTACATTGTCATAAGTTTACATTCACGTATATTATTTTGGCGCATCAAATATCATAGTTGGGACTCCACATGCATAAATCATCTCAAGTATGCCGCGGTGCATATCTTCGACCCACGATAGACGCATGTACAGCAAGAGACGGCTAGTGTATTTTATCAGGGTTCTTCTCCAGATGAAAGGAGACAGATGAGATATGTTTATATGTTACGTGGCCCGGACTTCAAGATGCAGGTTTGTGTATCAACAAATTGTAAAGATTATTATACATGTCACTTATAGATGTATGGGTGGGCAGGATTCTAGGCGCGTTCAGATTAAAACAATCGTTGTGGTTCCTCTCTACGTTGACTGTTTGACGCTGAGATGTTCTTAAGCAAACATTAAAATTAGAAAGAACGCTTCAAAATATAGTTAAATCTTTTTTTTGAAATCTCAAAGGCGGTGATCATAAATTGATTCTGTACTTTCAGAAACAGAAAAAATACAGTTGATCATATCTAAGCCTAGCTGTCTAAATGTATAATGTTCGTTATTTGATTATTGACCGTTGTTGCGATGTTTGTCAAATTATTACACGTGAGGATTTCTTGGACAATGTGTTTATCAGGAACATTAGATGGATAATCTACTTGGTATCGATTACAGGCATTGATTTATCACCTTTTACTGATGACAAACTTTAATTTTGTTTTCTCCAAGACGTTTTTCTCCAAGAATTGTACGTCACGTGTACGAGCGTTGTCGTCTTTAAAGACAAAGCTTGAACCACCATTGCGACTAAAGGTCACAACTATTGTCGCCAGTTTGTTGTGTCGGTGGTACTTAACAGTGACTTGTCCATGGATAATATACAGTGGTGTCCTGGCAGTCATAGTGATCCCACCCCATGCCATCACAGACCCTACCCCCACCCAAACCCAACCAACTGTCATGTTCTTTACGTTGACGTTAGCGTGATGTTCGTCGGCCCGACGCCTCCAGAGACGTCCATGCTTATTCAGAAAGTTTAGAGTCAAGCTGGACTCATCTGTAAACGTTACACGAAATCATCGGCGATTCCCCCTATTTTCTACGCTCTAAACACCACTGACGTCTTTTTATAGACTAACATCTAGTATTTAAAATGAACATATCTTACAGAAAAAAACAACTAGTTGTTAAATTATCTTAATAAAAATAAAGTAAAAAGTAGCCCATATATTCTTTTCATTTTCAGCCTCATACTGCAGTAATCTAGACTTGCCAAAATAATAGACTTGCTTGGGCTGTATTAGATAAATTTGTATCAGGATCTGTATGACAGACTAGTCATTTTAGAATGTGTCGTTTTCTACGATGATATAACACGTGGTCGCTGATTTGCCGACGATATCTAATCAGTATCGTCCACTTACTGGCCAAGCGCAAGTGAAAAACAATTTAATTGGATATAAGGGGCTCGATTTCTTGAAGCCTGAATTCTGATTAATCGATCCCGTACTAGTGTTGTTGACCGGGTATGCCTTGTGCGGGGCCGATCATCAACATTTTGTGTCTCCAGAGACCTGTTCCAAAGTCTGCAAATCACAGACTGAGACACATTGAACATATTGGCCACCTCTCGCTGCGTTCTACTAGTTTCAGGCATCTCAATAGCCTTAGCCGCTCATCACGTTGTAGACAATATGACTCCCAATCTGATCTCTAATACGGCATTAAAGAAAAAGTAAAGAGCTTATGTTGCTCTGAATAATAAAAATGAACAATACGATTTGACGACCTTTCACTAAAGAGCCAAAATCAAGAATGACCCACTACCCACGTCCGCGGAAGAATTACATGGTTCACCTACAATATTTTGGGTGTGTTGGGACTTTAGGTATTAGTACCGAAACCGTTTTCTCTCTGTCAGTCATCTTTCAAAGCTGATCTTTCTTCTGAGGATCGATCATAACATTTATATTTCATGACCCATTACTTATTTGGAGAGTATATATTCTCCTGGATGCCGGTGGGAAGAGGCAACCAAATCGATCAGGTGGTCGGGCTCGGTGACTTGGTTGACGCGGGTCGTTGTTCAGACAATGAATCATTGGATTGTCAAGTCCAGACAGGATTATTTACAAGCCGTCGCCACATAGCTTGCATTTTACTGAGTGCGACGTTAAAAAACAAACAAAACAAACAAAATAAAATCATATGATCATCTTACATGCAAGATATGTGCGAAATAACGACATGGAATGGCAACATTTACCGTAATGTATGTACTACATGCCCCTTGAGGTTTTTTTCGTTAGCGTTGCTGTGTGCTACATTGATATTACACGTGAAGCTTATATGGATCACAATGGTAAAGGACACAGGTTGTTACACAGTTTGTGCGTACTTGTATCTGTGTCTATTGTCGTGTCTATTACCAGTGATTAGTGTCACTATAATAATAAAAGTGTGGTCAGGTGCACAACCATTATGATAAACTCGGCGTTCTCAACACCACTGGAACATAACTGTGTCCTATTAAGTGCCTTTTTTACGTTCTGTACTATGACGTGTCACAGCCTGCAATAAAAACAACTTTGCTCGTATAATGTTAATTTCATATCATAAACACAAGCACCCGACACAATTTCTGTTCAATCTCATCACATACGGCGCCAACATGACGGCGTGAGATTGTATCTCCCATTCCTGTAGTACATACATATGCCAGATCTTCATCCGTCCTATCTTCACGCCATCATCAAAATTGCCTCATACAGCAAATGAATTTATGCATTGCTGCTTTGCTTTGAACACTAATCAACAACTTAATATGTGCTAGAACTTCAAAGAGAAGTTCTTATTTTGAATTTACCATATTCACTGGCAGGATGTCTTCAGATTCCAATCTGATCTTTGCAAAATCTATCCAGGAAAAAGATACGATATTTAGGTACTAGTCATAATGATATGTATATAGGTACTCCATCACATTTATCCAGTAATGACGTTTTATCTGTATAACTTATTCTGACCCTGTGTTGACATATTGTCCAGTATTTCGTATTATAACGAGACTTTAGAACCTTAAGGCATTGAGGTGTTAGAATGTGTAGAAGGTTAAGTTTGAATTTTCCATTCGACAGCATAAGTTGTTCGATAAGATTTAATGCAGTCCTGTATATTACACGCATTTCCAACCTTGCCATTCAATACATCAATTATATCAAAATAGATTGACAGAGACGAACAGGCTTTTGTACTGGGTTTTGTGGAGTAGACATTTCACACACGTGCATACTGTGCACGTTTTACGATGGTATGGAGGTAGTTTTGATAATGATCAATTCTTATATGCCGAACATTCAAATAACAACACATGATCGTACATATGTATACCTGCATTGATATTGTACTCATCTCCTAACCGCCGCATTTTACCAACGTCTTACATACCCTAGGTCAGATATAATATATTCATAATGATATCAAGAAAAAAATCCAACATGTAATTTTTTTTCATAATCTGTAGATATGTATTTCATTTTGTAACTGCCCCACAGCTTTTTTTAAAAATATGAGGCTAACGATTTCTATTTCATCACTCTTTAAACATATCTCTTTTATTATTTACACGTGTGGGAAAAGTCATGCGAGTATCCCTGTCTCTGCTCTAGATGTCGGAAATGAACATGTTCGTGTCGTTGATAATTTATTTACATACAAATATGTACATTCAATTTTATATGCATGTCAAATATCTAAATAATTCAGACCGGAAACATAACATAATTTCACATGTTTGAAGCATCAGCATAAGCGATTAGATAACATTTTATTGCCGAATTAAGTACTTGTCTTATTGATGTTAATTACTTCCGCGTGTAAATGGTTATTAAACAGGATACAAAGGCGCCAGGGAGATGTACCTTACCTTCCTGTTGAGGGAGACTGGGTACATTCAAAGTTAGGTCAAGTTACATTCTATTAGAGTTTAACAATGTTATCTCTGTCAATGTATCAAGCTCAAATTTCAGTGAAGATCAAACTTCGCCGTCATTTAAAACACCAATATGCCATGAATATTACCTTTGTATTGCAATATAGAACACCAACGTCAGATAAAATTCGGTCTTGATTATCTGCCAAACAGATTTCTTTGGACGTAACAGGCAAAGTAGCACAGAACAGAACAGTTCATTTCTCTCCAAACCATCGGCAGTGGTACAAAAGAGTGCAAACAAGATAGGTGATACCATAGAATCAAAAGCCGAGATAAGGCAATCGAGAGGTAAATGAATATTTCTTGTTCTCTTCAGGAGACAGAACATAGCTTTCCTGGCATTAGAGGCGATATATTTGATTGCGCTTATAATCCTTCGATAATCTCCCGAACTATCTACAGAAACAGAAGGGTCTATAACATTAATGTTCAGTTCAGTAGCCTTGCGGTTAAAGTGTTGGCCCGGATGATAAGACCCGGGTTTTATTCCCTATGCAATGTGTGGAGCCCACTCTAGGTCATGATGTGGCTGGACAATTGGTAAATTTAAAACATCAACGTGCAATACGCACCATATCTATTCCACATGAAGACACGTCTAGTCCTGCTTTACTAAACATAGAGAGGCAAGGTGACTGGGTGAGTTTGCTATAGGAGCGTTATATGTCACAGTGAGTGAGTGAGTGTGTTATAGAAGTGTTATATTTGACAGTGAGTGAGTGTGTTATAGGAGTGTTATACATCACATAACAGTACGGATCAAACGAAACAGGCTCGTCACACTCTATGATTGCAGACAATGTGAGACAACTCGGTTAGGAGCGAGGTGTTATTGACAATATAGCGTTCTTGTCGGATTTGATAAAACAAAAACATAGGTTTTAATGCTTCAGGGTGATTGAGTTGGTTTGACACGAGAGATGTAAAACTACGTAGGATATATCTGCATATATATATCTGCGTATATATACGCTGCAGTTCTCTCCCTTTGGAGGTTGAAGTTGGTCGGTACTCCAGTTCAAAGACACCACTACACCACCGTTTATGTAGGTTATGTGACCGCCAGTGTGTCGAACACGAAGTACATTTCCTCACATAATGTGAATACTACTCTGATCTACGATATGACTATTTTCATTTGTTTTCTCCAGTACATACTTGTCTAAGAAGTTTAACCCCAGAAGACCAATTTATATATGTTAAGCAGAATGATAGTCTAGCTATTCCCCTAGCCGCAGTTGTTACTGCTATGTATAAAAGAAGAAAATTTCAACTTGCATTGTACATAGTGCACTTCTGATCCACAAGTAGTTGTTATTCTTCCTGATAGGATTTAACCACATGTTTATACAAGTCTAATTATATTTAGTTTTAATGGTATTCTTCCTTAAAGGATTTCTCAACAGTTACAAAAGATATTAACAATGGGACATTTTCAAATAAGTACTTATAAAATAGTTCCGTTACCACACGTTCGTATATATTTTACATTTGTATCTCACTAAACGATACTAGTATAATCTCTTTACATAAAACTGAGTTATTTTTTATCTCTTGTGTCTCATAGGCCAACTGGCCGGGTGATAAATTTTATATTTTGTCATGTACTTTGAATGTATGTTTTTATACTGCGTGACACGCAAATAAAATATTATCTTATCTTATCTTATATCTTGGATAATTGACTCATTAACCGAGAGTTACTGATCATTCGACTATGCAGTTCTCTAAACAGCAAACTGTTCCGGCATATGCTAATAATTTAGTATTATCACGTCAGGCATTTAGTATTTCATTTAGTAATTGGCAATCAAATCACAGTACATTCTAAGTAAAACGTTCACGTTTGGAGACCCACAAATTGGAATTTGTTTGCAGTTTCCTCCTAACAACAAATTATGAATATAATATTAACAGTATGTTCATACCCGATCCTTTCAACATTGTTAAGGGCTTCGTACCTGCACAAGATATATCCTAATTTATATTGATTAATAACGCCTCAATATTAATAAAAACGGTATCTAATGAGAGTCTTGTATTTCATTTATTACTGTGCAATCAACATGGTTCGGTTTCCTTTGATCTCTCAGCTGAATTGACATCCTGTCGGTACCATTCGGAACAGATAGATTAGAGTGCTCGCCAAAAATGTTAGGCCTAACTGTACGACCTTATACTGAAGACGTGAAATGCAACAAACTCGAGTATGCTTTCATTGTGTTTCAGCGGCAGCTTAAAACGAAGGGCAAGGTCACCGTCAACATGAGAAAAGACATAGCGTTCATAGGCACCCCGATCTATCTGTAGTCGTACCAGGCAAATGGAAATACTGCTCGATTAGATAAGGCCAGTAGTAGATCTATGCATAACTAATATAGAATCCAAGCGAATTTGATGCGTATGACGATCTTGGTTTTTGATGTTCCCCAAAGTGATCTTAACAACAACGGCAACCAGTGACCCGACATACCAACATTATGACTGATGCAGGCGTCAGTATTGCCTACTCTTCAATAGGACGGCACTTTTTTCATATTGATTTAATTTGTGTGGAATAACCAAAGTGTTAAAAACATTGATTTATTAATTTTAGAATTTCAACCAAGAGTTAAAGATTTTTGTGTTCAATCTCTTTTTTCAAAGTTAAATGAGCATTCAAATTTCGATTTTTACTCCACAACTGTCACAATTGAACCATATTTGTTTCATTGTACACCAAAGAGAGCGAAGAAGACATTTCACATTATTAAGAATAGGAGAATAACAAATATTGAAACATTGTAATTAATTACAGAGGGTAATTACATGATGTTGGTCCTTCCATCAGGTATGCAATCATGTACGACAAACAACGCTTATACTTCACTCGTGACCCAACACATATTCACATGTACACATGTTGATACAAATTGTCCATGTCATATGTGTATTCCAAATGAATATGATATTGACCCTTAAACAGTAACGTGGAAATATCAACAACGACTAAATATAAATAAACACATCCCTAATTTAACTTTCTATATTTACACTTGTGTATTTACATTGAATCAAAGCTAATATTATGGCATATTGATGACAAGACGAACTAATAACGAGTTAGTTCCTCGTTCAAACCAACAGATAAAACTGTGATTAAATCACAAATGTACCAGACCAGAACATGAGATTCCCATTACAAGTGGCGCCAATTTCAAGCAAGGTTCTTAAGATACTTAAAGAAAAATACCAAATAAACCTGCGTTGACACCAAGCGGGACCGAGTTAATGATGCTGCAACGCAAGCTCTTTGTTCTCTTTATCTTTTCAGTGATGCGGATCACATATAACTAATTATGATTAAATCGTAATCATTCCAGCAATAGCCCTGTCAGACTTGGTTAGTTGGAGAATTTTGAATTATATTACTTCTGTAATACTAGTATCGTCATGTCAAAGACGACTATTATTTGTTTTCATCCCAATGGCATATGATACACTAGCGGCTGGGATAACTGTTAATTAGCCGCGCTGGGTGCTTGATTCTTCTTCAAGCAGGATTTAAATTGGATCTTGAAAACTATTATTATAAATGACGTGTCTCAATGTTATCAACGTGTAGCAGGTCCGGCTTGTTATGATATTACATACTCGTAAACAGTAAACATGAAAATATCATCGGCAGATTTGATAAGATCCCCTTCTGTGGCCCCTGGAAAGTTATTTCTATGTTCTGACGAACGTCTTACTTTCTTACAATCGCATTTGACCCCTGTTTCCCCAAAATATAGCTTCCTAGCAGCATAAAGTGTGATCGTGATATTTTTACTGTAGTGTATTTGATATAACTAGTATTGGTTTTTTTCAGCTTGAGTTGTACATTCTAATGGTATTTAAAACAAGTTTAAATGTCAATGGGTGAATGTGTGAGTGGGTGATGAGTGAGTGGGTGAATGACTGAGTGGGTGAATGACTGAGTGGGTGAATGAGTGAGTGGGTGAATGAGTGCGTGGGTGAATGAGTGAGTGGGTGAATGAGTGAGTGGGTGAATGTGTGAGTGGGTGAATGAGTGAGTGGATGAATGAGTGGGTGGATGAATGAGTGAGTGGGTGAATGAGTGGGTGGGTGAATGAGTCCGAGGGTGAATGAGTGAGTGGATGAATGAGTGAGTGGGTGAATGAGTGAGTGGGTGAATGAGTGAGTGGGTGAATGAGTGAGTGGGTGAATGACTGAGTGGGTGAATGAGTGCGTGGGTGAATGAGTGAGTGGATGAATGAGTGAGTGGGTGAATGAGTGGGTGGGTGAATGAGTGAGTGGGTGAATGAGTGAGTGAGTGGGTGAATGAGTGAGTGGGTGGATGAGTGAGCGGATGAATGAGTGAGTGGATAAATGAGTGAGTGGATGAGTGAGTGGGTGAATGAGTGAGTGGATGAATGAGTGACTGTGTGGATGAGTGAGTGGATGAATGAGTGAGTGGATGAATGAGTGACTGGATGAATGAGTGAGAAATTGAGTGAGTTGGTGAATGAGTGAGTGGGTGAATGAGTGGGTGGGTGAATGAGTGAGTGGTTTAAGTTAGTTCCCTGTAGGCAGCATTTCAGATATTCGAGACTTGAATGCCTCTTGCCTTATCTCCGTATGTACATCCAACGTGGCAACGCAGTGTAGGTGGTACACATGGATAGGAAGGATCATATTATTCAGGGGCGGTCGGGTAGCCTAGTGGTTAAAGCGTTCGCCCGTCACGCCGAAGATTCGGGTTCGATTCCCGATTTGGGTACAATGTGTGAAGCCCATTTCTGGAGTCCCCCGCCGTGATATTGCTAGAATATTGCTAAAAGCGGCGTAAAACAATACTCACACATTCATAATATTCAAGGAATTGGTCCCTTATGGTGTGGATAACTAACGGTAAACTACGTCTATAACGAATACGCTTATAACGAACTGACGGATATATATATCTTCTAAAAAGATTTTATTCTCAATGTATATCATAGTTCATTTATTATTGTTTTCCTTATTCTTTATATGTCCAATAGACAACTTTCCCTTCATGTCGAGCAATATTCCAGCAGCTCCAGCCTTAAGTTTGGTGTTTACATTTCGCAACTTTTGAGATACAAGCGAGCATTTTCTATCTACCAAGGTTTCAAAAAGTGTCATACAACTCTTGCTCAGAAGTGGTTTGATTAAGGTTTTGAACAGTTGACTTGCCGTTGCATGTATTTGTGACGGGTGCCACAGGTGGGGCAGGATATGCTCACTTTTTCTCGAACTTAAAGTATCATCACTAATTGATAGTGTTTCATAAACACATGCTCATGATATAGTCGGAATCGTACTGTCGACTCTTCTTTAAGCAGATATTTCTATTGGATATTGAAATGGTTTTGTCGCTTTATTTAATTATTAATTATTTATCTATTTTTATTTAGGGATATTCACTATTTGTACTTACTTTATATATGTCATTATACAGGTGTACGTCTCTTATAAAGGAGTATATCAGGATGCTACCATAACGTAACGTATTAGTACAAGTTAAACTATATAAGCTAAACCGTTGTGATCAACGCATAACAACTAGTGGGGTCTACTCCGTGTGTATATCAACGCATAACAACTAGTGGGGTCTACTGCGTGTGTATATCAACGCATAACTGCTAGTGGGGTCTACTCCGTGTATAGATCCTGCTGCGTTGTTATGGTTCAGAGAGATAAACGATGTCATGGAGTCCGTCACGGTTCGTCTAGATGCCTGCTCTGGGTTTCAGTTCAAGTTTTACTTTGACACAGTCGGGGTCCGGCCCTCCTTCACTCACAGTCCCCAACGTCCCTCCTTGGAACATATTGAAACATACACGACTCAGTATGTCAAGCATGAAGTCACTGATATATGTTTGATTGACCTGCTGTAGAGTTTCTTCTTGTGTGTCACAGAGATGTCTTGAACAGCCATGTACATACGGGACCGCCCCCGTGGTCTAGTGGTAGAGCGTCCGCCCGGAGAGAGGAAGGGTTCGATCCCCGGCCGCGTATACCAAAAGACGTTAAAAAATGGTACTTGTTGTTATCCTGTCTAGCACTGGGCATTATGGAACTAAAACAAGGACTGGTCGGCTCGGAGTCAGTATACTGTGTCTGAGTGGGGTATTCATGTTAAACTGCGGCATGGTATCCCAGTGAGCTAGCACTATAAATCGGCATCAATCCGGACTAGTACAAGCAGCCACATAAACACACACACGTACATGCACGTCGCTACATAAGTGCAATAATCTTTGACGCGACGTTAAACCCCATTTCACCTCACCTCACCCATGGACATACACTCAAACTAGGACTGTCTCCACATAATTACGGTGATGTGAGACGATTTCGCTGCTACATAATGACATATTTCTCACTGGGAAAATGTTAGTTGAAATAGATTGGAAATACATGAAGGAAGACACTACTTTGTGTAAGTCCCCGCAGACAGAGAGTGTAGCCCAACATACGTGTGTCTGTATTCGGTATTGTTGTCTATCTACTGACGTCGAGAGGTGTGTTTAGTCATAATCTACTGTACGTTAGTCGGAGAATGCGTCAGACTTCCAAAAATTACAATATATATGTGTATAACTGGTCAGTGGTTACATTATATAACCCTCAACGATTACATGTATAAAACTGGTAAACGGTCACATGTATATAACTGTCAACGGTTACATGTATATAACTGTCAACGGTAACATGAATATGACTGGTAAACGGTTACATGAATATAACTGTCAACGGTTACATGTATATAACTGGTAAACGGTTACATGTATATAACTGTCAACGGTAACATGTTTATAACTGGTAAACGGTTACATGAATATAACTGTCAACGGTTACATGTATATAACTGGTTAAGCGGTTACATGTATATAACTGGTAAACGGTTACATGTATAAAACTGGTTAAGCGGTTACATGTATATAACTGGTAAACGGTTACATGTATATAACTGGTAAACGGTTACATGTATATAACTGGTAAACGGTTACATGTATATAACTGTCAATGGTTACATGTTTATAACTTGTTAAACGGTTAAATGTTTATAACTGGTGAAACGGTTACATGTTTATAATTGGTTAAACGGTTACATGTATAAAACTGTCAACGGTTACATGTTTTTAACTGGGATACGATGACATGCATCAACCAAGTCAGCGATTCTGACCACCCGATCCCGTTAGTCGCCTCTTATGACAAGCATAGTCGCCTTTTACGGCAAGCATGGGTTGCTGAAGACCTATTCTACCCCGGATCTTCACGGGTGTCAAGTACTATGGACGTATAGAGGATATTACTGTTTGTCACATGGCTGTCGGTGTACACGTTGTTGTCACCCGTACCACAAAACTGTCAAGATCAGAAGCGGCTTCTGATTGCGTATAAAATGAATTCATGTTTGAAAGAATTGTCTCATGTCTGTCTAAATGTGTGAGGTTTAAAACGCTGATACAGATTGTCCAAACACGCATGCTCTGGAGGTTTGTTCTTGAAGTGCGCAAGTCCTTCTTATACGATGGCGGCAAAGTTATGTCAAAATTCTGTACAACAGCTAGCTGACAATAGCATTCAGTCTACCTCAGGTGCATTAAATCCAATAGGTTTTCGCTTATATCAGCGTATAGTCTCTTTTTCACTCACGAAAATGCTTTCGCAATCGCTTCTTTCAAAGAAAAGGAGTAAATGTAATAGATGTAATTACATTTGCACATGTTTCACTCTAAAGCAGGTTGACATCCATAAAAACGTCACATTGAAGATTTACATAACCCCTAACTTCTTTTTTCGGTTCTTTTTTACTTTTTCATCGCAAGTTACAAGAAACCGATAACACTAAATGTCAGCGTTCCTCTAGACCTAACAATATTACAAATTTAAATGTGTGATAACCTTTAGGCTTATTTGTGTAGGGTTTTCCAGGTTTGTACTGCCGACAAAATCTCCCGCAGAGTAACAACAAACAAAGTCACTTCTTGACTTCCGTGTGTGGGGGGCACGTATAAAACCAGATGTGTTTATTAGGGTACAGGGTTATATGTGTTTTTCTTTGCGTGAGTGAGCGGATGTTGTTGTACGCCGCAGTTAGCAATTTACCAGCTACAGCGCGGTGATCTGAAACATATTCAGTCATCCATGTCGCCTGACCCTTACTCATCTGATTCTGTAACAAATATGGGGTACAATCATGGATACAAACATAGGATACAAACATGGGGTACAAACTTGGGGTACAAACATGGGGTACAATCATGGATACAAACATGGGGTACAGGGATTGAGTACGAGCATAGAACACAATCATTGGACACAAACATGGGATGCAAACATGGGGTACAAACTTGGGGTACAAACATAGGGTACAAACATGGATACAAACATGGGGTACAGGGATTGAGTACAAGCATGGAACGCAATCACTGGAAACAAACATGGGATGCAAACATAGGGTAAAAACATGGGATGCACACTTGGGATATAGACATGGATACAAACATGGGATGCAAACATGGGATGCACACATTTGGTACAAACATGGGATACAAAGATGGGATACAAGCATGGGGTAAAACGTGGGATGCACAATTGGGATACAAGCATGGATGCAAACATGGGATACAGACATGGGATGCTAACATGAGATACGAACATGAGATAGGAACATGGGATGCACACATTTGGTACAAACATGGGATACAAAGATGGGAAACAAGCATGGGGTAGAAACGTGGGATGCACAATTGGGATACAAGCATGGATGCAAACATGGGATACAGACATGGGATGCTAACATGAGATACGAACATGAGATAGGAACATGGGATACAAACATGGGATGCACACATTTGGTACAAACATGGGATACAAAGATGGGATACAAGCATGGGGTAGAAACGTGGGATGCACAATTGGGATACAAGCATGGATGCAAACATGGGATACAGACATGGGATGCTAACATGAGATACGAACATGAGATAGGAACATGGGATACAAACATGGGATGCACACATTTGGTACAAACATGGGATGCAAACATAGGATACAGACATGGGATACAGACATTGGATACAAGCATGGATGCAAACATGGGATGCTAACATGAGATAGGAACATGGGATACCCATTGGGTACAGGCATGGGTGCGCTGCTATTGTTCTACCTATCCAGGTTGTGTAGATGTAGAGGAAGGTGGGGATCGAGACCACGGGGTCGCATTGTCTCGTTACAATTTTACTTCAATACGAAAAGGATATCTATTTCCCGAAACAAGTAGTGATGTAGACCCTAGTGATGCATGACTCTAGTGTATTACGTATCACTGAAATTATGGCATCCAGTTCACTGCCTGGTGTTTCGCACTCTTACAGAATCGTAGTCTTGAATGATGTCACTGCCGCCTACAAAGATGTCGCAAATGGGGTCGTTAGTGGTCGCCTGAAAGTTATGTGGAGGTCACCTGACTGTTGTCCTCGTTACGATTTTAAATGATATCATTATATGCGTCACTATACAAAGTCTACACGTATTGCGAAGTTTACAAGTGGTCCTTGCGACATGTCCAGAGTGTTGTGAATGGTTTGGTGTGACGCAGGGACAAGACTGTAGCCGTAACTTGACGCTTCGTTTCTTTACGACCACCTTACCGTAAACCTACATATGCATGTAGATGACACAAGGTAGCCAACCCCTCTCCTACCCTCAAATCCCGAACACTGTCTAATTTTTCACACTGATTGTCATTGCTCAACCCTCAACCCGAATACTGCTTAACAAAATTCTCAGCAGCATTAAGAACAGGGTGCGATTCAAGATTAAATTGCCAAAACGATATTAACAAACTAAAATATATTTATTTAAAGGAAACTTATACGCACATCATTTATTTGTTTCAAATGTCGAATCTGTCTTCCAAATACGATTATATTTGTGTCCCGCGTACCCTCTGCCGAGGCACCGAATAAACTATTGACCATTTGCAGGCTCTACAGGCAATGGGGTGGATGTTTGGATTGTTTAGCATGTACTAATGTCTGAGTATTATCTGATATTAAAAATATTTTTCTGACAGTCATTTAATAAAATTATGAATATTTCCTGCTTATACACATGATTTCTGGTAATAGTTCTTATATGACGTCGTCTACTGAACAGCAAAGATACTGATTCACTCATTCAATCATCCAAAATAGATACACATACATCCATTCGGCGGTTATTATGTAATCCTCTTTCATCGCACAGCAATAAACTTGACTGTTGAGTGACTGTCCAACGCGATTGTGTGTCAGAGTTACTGATATCTATCTAAGGACAGACAGACAGAAGATTTTATTTACGTCTCACTCGTGGGGATACATGCATATAAAATTAAGAATTGAGACATGTATTATACACGACCAATCGCTTAGAGATTTATGAGAGGCACTTTAAAACTTAAGTAAAATATATACAACAATGCAATACATTAAAACCCATATGTACACACATAAAACACTTTTGATGTAAAAGCTGGCGTCTCTTTCTTAAATTATCATGGCAGGTTTTGGAAGAATAAAAGCTAAGGTCTGCTGTTGGGAAACTATGAGTGAGTGACTGAGTTGGTTTTAACGCCGCTTTTAACAGTATTCCAGTTATATCACGGCGTGTCAGCTTAATGTGGGAGGAAAGCCCTAAGTGATGCAGGTCTCAGACGTTTACCACCTCGGTGAAACCTACGAGCACGGGTATGGTGCTAACAAACCTAAAACATAATCGGGGCGAACCGGGATTCGAACCCACAATCATAGGTTTCTGGCGTGCCCAAGGGACGCAAATCTGCACAGCGAATTGCGGCGCCTTAGACGACTGGGCCACCCGTGCCCCCCGGAAACTATGAAGCTATGAGTGACACTGCACCTGTTGTGAGATCTGTGAAGAGTATCAGTATTGGGGTTTTGGAGGACCGCTCATGACATAACCTCAGTTCTAACTACGGGACTGGGTGGTCAGACTCGCTGACTTGATTGATGCATGTCATCGTATCCCAACTGCGTAGATCGATGGTGATATCAATCACTGGATTGCCTGGTCCAGACTCGATTATTTACAGACCGCCATCATAAAGCTGGAATATTGCCGAGTGCGGCGTTAAACAACAAACAAACTCCAAGTCATTGCAAGTGTTTTAATTAGCATCAACAACTGCATGTCCAAACATTTCATTGTACAGCGGGGTTTAAAAGGCGTCAGCGAAACACAATCTTTAAAATGATATGATTGTTCGGATGTCCATTGTATGCATAAAAGAAAATGGTTCGACAAAACACATCTGTGCTAAGAACACATTTATATTACCAATAATGTTTTATAAATAATAAAATATTAATTAACGCTCTCGACAAACTCTGTGTTCAAACTTGACATAACTATCACTGACTTCTAACAGGAAGTACTCGCATCTATATGATAATTACGCCTTTAATACAAGCGCACGATTTGTTGTGCATTATGTCTGATAACGATACCAGTTGTACAAGATACTCTGCTTCTCTGAGGTCCGCGACGCTCGCTCCTGTACCCATGCCTTGCATCATCACCGCTGCTTCTCAAACTTTCCCCCAATTACTCCACAGCCCCGCTCCAAAGCAGCTGATGCTTCTGTGAGCGCCTCCTCCGGTACTGAGTCTGGGAGTATATAACTGATGCCAGCATCTCCCGGCGCCAGTTGGTGGGAAGCCACGTATTCGTGACACTGGCCGCTCATGAATGAAATAGCGCACTCAGGCGTACAACTCGTAGTGGAAATGTGTGTATGGATATTGGAGGTGTTAGTGTTTCTGTGACTCCGGATTAATGGTTAGACATTGTCGAAGGTTTCTTTATCGTGTTTTAAAATACACCTCGGAGGACGTTGCTCAATAACCTCTACCTGTAGATGTGGGTTAAATGTTCCATGTTTGTATCAGGCAGCTGACAAAAGAGAGAGACGTTTTCAGTTTGGTCAAGTGTTGTTGCACTGCCATTCTCCAACTGTGTTCAGATGGTCAACGTATGTGACATTCATTGATGTTTATCATGGGTATTAAAAGCGAATTCCGTATTTGCAACTTTGGACTGAACCACAATGAACCTCAAAGATTTGTCACATCACAGGTAGGTATTCATAAATATTGGCGATTCATATTTCAGTATTTAATATTTAAATATTTCAACAGTTTCTTTACCATTCCATTCGTAATACATACTTTACGCAGTTTATTATGAAGTTGTATAAAGTATACTATACGATAGACAATGTTAAAAGATAGGAAAATCATATGTGTCAGTCCTAGTTTGATTCGAAGTCTTTTTTAGACCATGCACTGGATATATATTGTCGACTTATGATCCAAAGTTCGAGATAATAGAATAGATATAAAACTTAAGCAATACATCTATCACGAGGCCATGTAATTCGCGGTACAAAGGTTTAACTGGTTTTGGTCAGTGACCATAGTGTTTGTTGTTTGTTTGTTGTTTAACGCCACACTCAGCAATATTCCAGCTACAGTCATGCCCCGCTTATACGAACTTCAGATATCCGGAAACCTCGGTTCCCCGACGATTTTCATTCAAAACGATATAATTACTATATCAATTTACCCGTATATACGGAAATTAAGTTTCCGGAACCGGACGGTCATTTTCATACACAAAACACTGAAATGCACACAAAATTGTCTAACTTACCCGGACAATACACTTCCGCTAGTGGTAATCCTTTGATTCGTGAGAAGTCAATTAACTGTATATGACGGCGGTCTGTAAATAATCGAGTCTGGATGAGACAATCCAGTGACTGACATCATGAGCATCGATCTACGCAATTCGAATACGATGACATGCATCAACCCAGTCGGCGAGCCTGACCATCCGATCCCGTTAGCCGCCTCTTTCGACAAGCATAGTCGCCTTTTACGGCAAGCATGGGTTGCTGAGGACCTATTCGACCCTGGATCTTGATTAAAGACTACATCGAGAAACTAGACTAACCCTACTATAGTAGCAGCAATACCACGAATCTGTATTACCTCCTCGCGTACGTTCTAAACAGAATGATATATGAGACCCAGAAACGTTCAGCAAGTTCTCCATATTGGACAGCCAGTATCATGTAGTACAGTGTATGTCAATAGGTAGTGTAGGCTAATTATTACCACTGTTTACTCGAGTAAAATCTTGAGAAAAACAAACCTAAATATTTTCCATTACATTTGTGGAAATATTCTTCTATTCCAACATTGTTAAATATAACAAATGTTATATTTTGGATAACACTTTATAAGGAAAGGACAGATTCTGATCCTTTTTTAGGTCGAGTACCGTCCAGGATTGGAACCCACACTGCCCGAGTGAGGCATCAACCTGTAATCGCCAGCAGGAATCTGTCCTTAAATAAAGTGTTATCCCAAATTTAACATTTGTTACATTTGACAACTTTCTAAAAGGCATTGTGTTACATGTAAAATAGATGTTGAGGTTTGTCCCTACAGTTGACTATTCTTTGAAGTTGTGCGGGCATTTGAGAACAACAAACAGCTGAAGACCTGTAATCGCCGTACGATAGCACAACATGTGCAGTGTAACTCTGTCTTAACATTCAGCGTGTACTTCCCGACTCGTGCCCTTGTGTGTACTCCCCGTTTACTATCAGTTCATGGTGGACTGCAGTCCTCCTGGTATCCGCCAATTAACCTGAACGGAAATGCAAGTTCAATAAGTACCTATTCTGTCGGTCAGTTTGTTTTGTGCCAGATTTGATTAATGAAAGTATGTATAAAATATATTCTGGTATTTTACTCATATGTCAGCTTCCAGCTGGACAAGCACACTCGATTTAACCACTAATGCAATTAAAGCCTCCAAAGTTAAATGAGTGAGTGAGTATGGTTTTACGCCGCTTTTAGCAATATTCCAGCAATATCACGGCGGGGGACACCAGAAATGGGCTTCACACATTGTACCCATGTCGGGAATCGAACCCGGGTTTTCGGCATGATGAACTAACGCTTCAACCACTAGGCTACCCGACCGCCCCTTATGGTAACATGAATGTATGACTATTGTTAATGCCGCATCAGCAATCTTGCATCTGTTCCCGACGACCCATCCCGAAACAGTATATCTATTCTCAGATATTGTCCAGGAATGTGTCAACATTTTCTGAATTCAAGACATGAACGCCAGGGAATAATCAGTGTCGATTATAGCCACATAATAAACGGATATGCATTTGACTATTCTCATTCAAAATTGAATATTATACTTTGAAGGTAAATTTATTAGATTTGTTTTATCCCAACATGAAGGATTATTTAAGTGAAGAATACTTGAATGTTCATTGTAATATGTACTATAAATAACCAGCACTGAGTGACCTGTATCAGTCCGTGTGCGTGATGGTAGAGTAACCTGTATCAGTCCGTGTGAGTGATGGTCGAGTGGCCTGTATCAGTCCGTGTGGGTGATGGTAGAGTGGCCTGTATCAGTCCGTGTGCGTGATGGTCGAGTGACCTGTATCAGTCCGTGTGAGTGATGGTCGAGTGACCTGTATCAGTCCGTGTGCGTGATGGTCGAGTGACCTGTATCAGTCCGTGTGCGTGATGGTCGAGTAACCTGTATCAGTCCGTGTGCGTGATGGTCGAGTGGCCTGTATCAGTCCGTGTGTGTGATGGTAGAATAACCTGTATCAGTCCGTGATGGTCGAGTGACCTGTATCAGTCCGTGTACATGTGCGTGATGGTCGAGTACACCTACTGCATTTGAATTATTAAATAACGTCTGTTTCAGTGGGGCCACCCTCGTCTCTACCTGTCCTGGAGGATATTCTGGGCTCTGTTTCATACTTCCTGGCTTGTCAGTAGCATGGTGTATGCGACCAAAGTGACGTCATCACCGCTAGGTGGCGCTGTGTGGTTCATCTACCTCACCAACTGGACCTACCTCCTGCTGACCACCAGTGCTGTCCTGGACGCAGTCATCGTGGTGTTCGTCAGGATCAACAGACAGGACATTATAAAGGGTAAATGAGTATTCAGTGTCTATAATACTGGAGATATACAAATAGAAGCAGAACTCACTGGATCAATTCCGAATGGACCTTATCATTACAAACTGCGCTCTGTAGAGATATTTGTTTGTCTGTTGCCGCACTCAGCAATATTCCGACGGCTATCTGTAAATAATCGAGTCTGATCAGACAGTGGTTGACATCATGAACATCGATCCACTCAATTGGGATCGATGACATGCATCAACCAAGTCAGCGAGCCTGACCACCCGATCCAGTTAGTCGCCTCTTACGACAAGCATAGTCGCCTTTTACGGCAAGTATGGGTTGCTGAAGACCTATTCTACCCCGGATCTTCACGGATGAGTGAGCATAGTGACTAAAGTTTACATTGAGAAATTAGACTAACCCTTCCATTGTAGCAGCAATACCACGAATCTGTATTACCTACCAACGAACATTCTAAACAGAATGATATATGTGACCAAGAAACGTGGGAGATAGGACTAGGTGAGTGAGATAATCAGGTTATAATATTGGATTCGAAGCAGCGACTAAGGGACACAACTCTGCACTCATTCCGGCGACTTAGCCCACTCGGCCACCCGTTTTCCCTATAGCAAATAGCATAAGCAAACTATGTCACAATAATATGACCCTTGCATATCTCTACAAGATCGTTTCGTTATAGAGTGAGTGAGTGAGTATGGTTTTACGCCGCTTTTAGTAATATTCCAGCAATATCACGACGGAGGACACCAGAAATGGGCTTCACACATTATACCCATGTTGGGAATCAAACCCGGGTTTCGTTATAGAAAGCATATTGTATTATATGATCAGGGTCGAAAGTGGAGTTGGGACATGAACAATGCAATGGTACGTAAGGCCAAAGTTGACTTCTCTGCTATGGTAAAATCGAAATTTACACTGTCAAAATATTTTCCGCTATAGGTTTCACGTCACATCTACCTTGGTACTTGAAGCTATCCTGGCTCCTCAACAGTGTCGTCACTGAAGGGAGTTTACACATCAGCGCCCTCTACTGGATCTTCATTTTCAAGGGTGAGTACAGCATTGCTGTCTTAACAATACATACATGCACGTGATGCAAGTATACATAAATGAGCGCATCATTAAACTGTACATGTATAACAGGCATCCGTAGACCACCAAGGACAAGTGATGCTGGTCTATCAAATTCGTTAGACATTTTTTAGTTTCTATTTATATAAAACGAAGTTCATGGTTATTGAAAAAAATGTCTTAACGTCGGATTTACCTTGTACATGTATTTAGCTGCCATACGGTCTCTGTCCAAAAAAAACTATGTAAAATTTGTTAATTTCATAATGAAAATTGTAAACACTTCCGGTTAACCTCTATCCACCGCCATGTAAAATACTGTTTGTACCTCATATGCCGATGCATTGGGCCAGAGAGAAATAAAATGCAGTTCTGTTCTGTACATTTATAATTATTTTGCTCGCCTTTCAGATCAACGTTTGACACTGCTGCGATTCATCCTCCACGGTATGAACTCCATCTACGTCTTGTCCAACCTCCTCATCACCGCCATGCCAGTTCGTGTGTATCACGTGATCTACCCAGTTATCTATGGCGTCATCTACACAGTTTTCAGTGTCGTTTATCACATACTTGGTGGGGCCAATGAAAAGGGAGAACCGTATATCTACAAGATTCTTGATTGGTCCAAATTGAAGCGGACTCTACCTCTTGTGTTTCTGAGTACCTTTGTGGCTCTACCGTGTATGTATTTGGTCGTTTATTTTACCCACATACTGAGAATATACGTACGTTCAAAATGTCTGAAAAATAACGAGGATACCAGAATTCTTGATTCATCGACAGAAAGAAGTGACAGTGAATGTGCACGTGTTTGACCAAGCATCTCTACATGTATGTTTGAGGTATGCAGCCGTGATACCTCCAAGAATCACTTATATACTTTGATAGTTAAACAGTGACTGTTTAAAAAATTCACCTTCACATCAAAACGCATTATTGTCACACGAAGACGTTTTTTCTAAGGTTGAGTTCGTCGTACACAGACAGTATGGAACATTAATCACGTAATCTACCACAGGACCACAGTATTTACAGACTGTCATAGTGTAGCTGAATTATTGTCGAATGCGGCCTAAAACAACAAACTAACAAATCGTCTTCTATTCTTAGAAACAGCTTCGACTGACGGGTACATTTCGAATGTTCTAAGATTTTAGTTTGTAAATTTAAGAAATCTTCTCAATTTTACAAATAAAAGTTGTGCTACAGATCGTCGTCACTTTTTTCACCTGTTCGTTAAAAGAGGATAATATGATGGGTTCAAGTTATTCAAGCCGTAATGTTTGCTTCTACAGATAATAGACTGCCACTGTACAAACATACGGTCCTATTTTTACATTAATTAAGAAATAGGGTTTGCTCTACCCCCCATGTATAGTGTAATCACGTGACAGGAAATATTCCAAGTGCATTGTGGGGCCGAACTAACATGGAAACAGAGCCGAAGTTCGGTATCGCTGGTTATTGTGAGTTGGGATGTTTTCTGTTGTACAAGTCGCTGCTGCAACTGCAAGCCATGAAATACTGTACTTACCGAGATAGGACCGCCTCCGTGGTCTAGTGGTAGAGCGTCTGCCCGGAGAGCGGAAGGTCCGGGGTCCGGGGTTCGATTCCCGACCGCGTCATACCAAAGGACGTTACCCTGTTACCCTGTCTGGCGCTCGGCATTAAGGGGCTAAACCAAGGACTGGTCGGCTCGGAGTCAGTATACTGTGTCTGAGTGGGGTACTCATGTTAAACTGCGCCATGGCATCTCAGTGGGCTAGCACCATAGATCGGCATCAGTCCGGGCTAGTACAAGCAGACATACACACACATGTGCATGCGCGTCGCTATATAAGAGCAATAATCTTGGACGCGACGTTAAACCCCATTTCACCTCACCTCACCTCACCTCACCTCACCTCACCTCACCTCACCTCACGTACAGAGATGGTTGCGCTACATGATACCGTAACTGACGTGAATCGACGGCCTCGGGCGTGATAAGTTTGGCGTCGCCAGGGGACGAACATGGCGGATTAGACCCGTGAAGATCAGGGGTAGAATAGAATAGGGGTCAGGCTCGCTGACTTGGTTGATCCATGTCATCAATCCCAATTGCGTAGATCGATGCTCAAGATGTCAATCACTGGATTGTCTGGTCCTGAGTTGATTATTTACAGACCGCTGTCATATAGCTTGAATATTGCTGAGTGCGGCGTTAAACATCGAACAAACAAACAAACATGGCGGATAAAGAGCAACAGGGTCCGGTTTGTTTGACTGCTGTATTTTGTCAAATGCCGAACGCTGAGCAACAAGTGTACACGTATGTGGTTATGAAACTTTTCAAGGATTGTTCATTCCTTTGACTTGAGAGACACACATTATACGTAGAGAACCAACGCCCGCTCGGGCAATTTTGTGAGTGTTGTGGCACTGACACAGTGGTTAGAATTTGTTGGGGAAAACCCCGCGGTATGCGAGATGGTTGACATCATCCTGCCATATCTTTTTCCATGTAATATTCTAATATTCGACAAGTTTAAAGAAACTGTTTCACCCATAAGTGATGTGGATGCCTCATCTTGTTCGACAATAATAAAAAAGAACGATGTTACCAAGGCCACGTTAGATCACGGAGGAGGTAATTTGAACAGCGTCATTACGTCATCCCATGATGACGTACCTCAAAATGTTAGGCGCCATTGACCTTTTAGTTGTCAGCGCATCCTTGAACAAAAAACGCTTTTCAACTGTCGGTTTTCTTCAACTTGACGCATATTCCTCCATACGAGGTAAAATGCACTGGTAGATAAAAAGAAACACATGACTGCCACTCAAGTTTAGGGGCGATGATTAAGATAATCCGTCCGGGCGATATCGCCCCAAATGTATACTGACAGTGGTATTCCACGATCCACGTTGTGATAGCAAACTAAGAAGAGCATCAAATATATCGGGTTTCAGTTTGCGTCGTGAAATGTAGCAAAATTCCTTGTCAGAATCTCCTGTGCTTATTCATTGTATTTCATATACCCCAAAACTTCAGGGCTACAAAGTCAACAATCGCTCACATTTAGTCCACAACAAACACCTCTGACTTACAAGCATGCATTTAATCTCAAGCACAAACAACAGCCAGAATCTCGGATGCTTTAAACATTGACAGAGAAGAACAATGTCGGCATGGCCATGCTGTGCAATACTTAAACGTGAATCGTGCAATGGCGCTCATCACACACTTATAAGTGGCCTAGTGGTAGAGCGTCCGCCCGGAGAGCGGAAGGTCCGGGGTTCGATCTTGTTATTACCCTGTCTGGCAGTAAGGGGCTTAAAGTAGGACTTGTCAGTATTCTGTGTCTGAGTGGGGTATCCATGTTGATCTACGGCATGGTATCTCAGAGAGCTAGCACTATAAATCGGCATCAGTCCGGACTAGTACAAGCAGCCACACAAACACACACACGTAAATACACGTCGTTATGTAAGTGCAATAATCTTGGACGCGACGTTATACCCTTTTTCACCTCACCACCTCATCACACGTTCAACATATGTTTATCACACGTTCATCACACGGTCAATACACGTTCATCATACGTTCATCATACGTTCATCATACGTTCATCGCACGTTTATCACACGTTCATCACACGTTCATCACACGTTCATCATACGTTCATCACACGGTCAATACACGTTTATCACACGTTCATCACACGTTCATCACACGTTCATCATACGTTCATCACACGTTCATCACACGTTTATCACACGTTCATCACACGTTCATCGCACGTTCATCACACGTTCATCATACGTTCATCATACGTTCATCAGACGTTCATCACACGTTTATCACACGTTCATCATACGTTCATCATACGTTCATCATACGTTCATCACACGTGTATCACACGTTCATCATACGTTCATCACACGTTCATCATACGTTCATCACACGTTTATCACACGTTCATCATACGTTCATCACACGTTCATCACACGTTCATCACACGTTCATCACATGTTCACCATACGTTCATCGTACGTTCATCGCACGTTTATCACACGTTCATCACACGTTTATCATACGTTCATCATACGTTCATCACACGTTTATCACACGTTTATCACACGTTCATCATACGTTCATCACACGTTCATCACACGTTCATCACACGTTCATCACATGTTCACCATACGTTCATCGTACGTTCATCGCACGTTTATCACACGTTCATCACACATTTATCACACGTTCATCATACGTTCATCACACGTTTATCACAGGTTCATCATACGTTTATCACACGTTCATCATACATTCATCAAACGTTTATCACACGTTCATCATACGTTCATCACACGTTTATCACATGTTCATCACACGTTCATCATACGTTCATCACACGTTCATAATACGTTTATCACACGTTCATCATACGTTCATCACACGTTAATCATACGTTCATCACACGTTCATCACACGTTTATCACACGTTCATCGTACGTTCATCACACGTTTATAATACGTTCATCATACGTTCATCGCACGTTTATCACACGTTCATCACACGTTCATCACACGTTCATCATACGTTCATCACACGTTCATCACACGTTCATCATACGTTCATCATACGTTCATCATACGTTCATCACACACGTTTATCACACGTTCATCATACGTTCATCACACGTTCATCATACGTTCATCACACGTTTATCACACGTTCATCATACGTTCATCACACGTTCATCATACGTTCATCACACGTTTATCACACGTTTATCATACGTTCATCACACGTTTATCACACGTTCATCACACGTTCATCATACGTTCATCACACGTTCATAATACGTTTATCACACGTTCATCATACGTTTATCACACGTTCATCATACGTTCATCACACGTTCATCACACGTTCATCACACGTTCATCATACGTTTATCACACGTTTATCATACGTTCATCATACGTTTATCACACTTTTATCACACGTTCATCATACGTTCATCACACGTTTATCACACGTTCATCATACGTTTATCACACGTTCATCAAACGTTTATCACACGTTCATCATACGTTCATCAAACGTTCATCACACGTTTATCACACGTTCATCATACGTTCATCAGACGTTCATCATACGCTCATCACACGTTCATCATACACTCATCGTACATTTATTACACGTTCATCATACGTTCACCATACGGTCATCACATGTTTATCAGACGTTCAACACACGTTCATCACACGCTCACCATACGTTTATCAAAAGCTCATCATATGCTCAACATACGCTCATCACACGTTCATCATGTACGTTCATCACACGTTCAACACACGTTCACCATATGCTCTCTCTCTCTCTCTCTCTCTCTCTCTCTCTCTCTCTCTCTCTCTCTCTCTCTCTCTCTCTCTCTCTCTCACGCACACACAAACGCATAAATCACTCATACGCCCATTATTACAATTCTTACCGCTCCCATGAAATGTTGAGTTCGGAGATTCCAGTGTGTCAGTGTTACAGCACATAAAGAAAGTTAATGCTCAATCTTCATACAGGCAAACGTAACCTTACCCCCAGACATATGCTGGGCAATCAGCACAACTACATTGAAGAATGGGTCCTACTGTTTCTTTCTTTGACAGAAAGGTATTTAGTGACATTGGGCTCCACGCAATGCCATAGTCACTGAACGCTGTGATGTACAGAATGGCGCAAATACTGACGACGCTATTCTGCTACTCGTCAGACACAGGTATTTTCAAACATGTTCTGTTACATACCGTAAATGTCGGCCATAATGCATTGCCGAAAGTAGAGGGAGTAAGGAGAAAACGGCTATGATAATAACGTGATTTGGGGGCATGGTGTAGGTTGAGGGCGGTCCTGTGAGTGTCGTCGACCAATGTGACGTCACCACGGCTAGGTGGCGCTTTGTGGTTCATCTACCTCACCAACTGGACCTACCTCCTGCTGACCACCAGTGCTGTCCTGGACGCGGTCATCGTGGTGTTCGTCAGGATCAACAGACAGGACATTATAAAGGGTAAACGAGTATTCAGTGTTAATAAAAGTATACAAATAGAGTGAGTGAGTTGGGTTTAACGCCGATTTTAACAGTATTCCAGTCATATCACGGCGTGTCACCTTTATGTGGAAGGAAAGCCCGAAGTGATGCAGGTCTCAGACGTTTACCACTTCGGTGAAACCCACGAGCACGGGTATGGTGCTGACAAACCTAAAAACATAATCGGGGCGAACCGGGATTCGAACCCACAATCATAGGTTTCTGGCTTGCCCAAGGGACGCGACTCTGCACAGTGAATCGCGGCGCCTTAGATACACGTAGAAGGATGCATGTGATCTGCTGTACCTGCTGGTGTAGGACTAGTGGTCGTCCAGTGATTGGAGCGAGATGAAAGCGGTATGTGGAACTGATCCGGTGATCGTACGTGTTTCGTCATCCACTCTGCACTTGCAACATATTATCAGTCAGAAAGGTCGGCCTTGGCTTCGGTTTACGAACATCATCAGACTCTGTCGACGAAGACATCACCAGCTTTATCTGCAATTATATTTATATCAGATTTGCTACGGTGATATACGTGACAACGTATGATATCCTATCTCCGCTCTACCCTGACAAAGTGCCCTGGTACCGTAAACACTACCATATAACTGGAACTATCGGCGAAGTCTGGCTTGGTTTAACGCTGCACTCAGCAATATTCCAGCTATATGACGGTGGTCTGTAAATAATCGAGTCTGGACAAGACAATCCAGTGATTGACATCATGAGAATCGATCCACGCAATTGGGATACGATGACACACATCTTCCGAAGCTTTAAACACTAACGTTTTACAGATGATACTAATATCCTAATACATAGTGTTACGTGTTCATCCAGAAATCTGCACGTAAATGAATTCAGTGTGAAATCAATAAACAATAAAGAAATGGTATACAATCAACAATTATATTATAAATTGAACTAGGATACAAATTAATACAAATTACTGCACAGCAATGTAAGAGACAGTACACAATAACAAAACAGTATAAAATAACCAGAAACCTAATAAAGTATGATTGTGAGTTCGAATCCCGGTTCGAACCGATTATGTTTTTAGTTTTGTCAGCACCATACCTGTGCTCGTGAGTTTCACCGAAGTGGTAAACGTCTGAGACCTGCATCACTTCGGGCTCTCCTCCCACATTAGTCTGACACACCATGATATAACTGGAATACTGTTAAACCCAACTCACTCACTCACTCACTCACTCACTCAAAAAGCCACGAGACAACATATCCTGATAAAGCCATGGACTTGATGCGACTGGTATCTGTACTTCAGCATTCAGACGTCAATATAAACTTAAGACTTGGCCATGTCATGTACATGTATATGTCAATAGCCCGAACCAGTCATTATTCCAGAATACACTGCACTGCGGATATTGCTTGTGTTCTGACAACCTGCTGTTGGATGAGGATGCTTCGCCCAATCTGTCAACAAGGTTACCTGGCACTGAAGTCATCTGAAGTTACCATCACGTCATGTTGGTTGTGCCCTTGAAAGCGTATTCAAGACAGATATCGAAGGAGTGAGTGATTTGGGTTTAACGCCGCTTTTAACAGTATTCGAGTTATATCACGGTATGTCAGCTTAATGTGGGAGGAAAGCCCGAAGTGATGCAGGTCTCAGACGTTTACCACTTCGGTGAAACCCACGAGCACGGGTATGGTGCTGAAAGCTGAGACACCAGTCGGACCAATTCTATAAATATGTCACGCTCGGCGTGGCTATGTGTGAACGATGAAACGTCACATTGGGCAATATGTTTGTTGTCAGCTTTTACAAACGTACCCACACCAGCCCCATGGTGGTATGTGGGCTGGAGACGACGAGGGGATGCTAGACTAGGACGGAACACACCGGGTGATTCAGCATGGTCGGCACAGCTGCAGGACATTACCAACAAGTACGCTGTACCATTTCAACACTGTCTAAAACCGGCACACCGAGTTAGACGTTCATATCTTCTGAAGCTGACAACATGCAGTTGCTCTTGGTGTGTTGAACTTAAATATACACATGACTCTAGAGGTTTGTTTCAACTCAAACACACATACACGTTTGAAAGATATATCCCTGTTGCATTGAGCACTTCTCCAGCTATATCACGGAGATATGTATGTTATCGAGTCTTGGTCAGGCAAACCAGTTTCTGATCCACGCCGACGGCACGATGATGGACTATCAGAACATGTGACTTAGAAACTAAAGTTTTATGTGTTGATAGAAATTAAAGTTCTCGTAAGATACACGGTGCCATGTCGCTTTTATGATAAAATCCCGTCTTTGTACATCTGGAACTGACATGGGGTAGAAGGTGGCATCTTATCTAAGTATTCATTTCCATTTTCAATTTGATTTGAGGAGTTTATCCATCATGCAAACACATGCACCACTTGAGAACACTCAGAAATCAGAAGTAATATCCAAAAAGATATGCGAAATTCAGACACAATTATATTTGCTTAACTAACATTAATAAAATCATTGATAAGGCAAATAACCCGAAACGAAACACGTCTAATTACTTCCAAGCTTGTTTTGTATATACGTCAGAAACATAAACCGGTGAGGAATGATGTCATAATCATCTCTTTTAGATTATCTTCAAAGGAACCAAACTCCTAAAATTACAGAGATCTAGATTGAAAAGTAAACACCTCCCCGCCTCTGTATTTTGATTGCAATATTTCTCTTCTTGGGTCATCGTCATAATGTCCACAACTCAAATCAAAATAAAAAGTTGTGAACATTAGGCTGATAAGGAACGAGTTGTTGATCTCTTATCAGATTATACTCTTGATGCTTGAAGCTGGAAGTTCGTTAAAACAATAGTTTAGGCCATTAGCAGAAATTAAGTGCGCACAGAGCACTTATGCACAGTGAATGCTGCGCTATACAAATGCATATATATTTATTTATTTTTATAATTATCTTTTTTATTTATTTTTTTAATATTTTTTTTTATTTTATATTATTTTATTTTTTTTATGCGTCTCGTGACATATCATGTTTCCCTCACCAAGTGAGAGGGGAAGTGGCCACGAGTGAAAATATCTCCTTTCCCCCGCCATGAGATGAGAGAAACGTGATATTTCACGAGACACATGGTATATCCTATTTATTATATGTTTTTTGTGTGGTTGTCTACCGGATTGGTTTCAGTACAAATGAAAAACCTTGAAACGTAATTATCCCTACATAACACGCAGTGACGTTTCACCACCTCTCGTAAGTGCGAGTTAAAAAGTAGTTCGAGTTTGCAAAATCTTTAAAAATGTAACCACAGTAATAACAACATATTTGAGAACTCAAATTCTTTTTTATACATTTGGATATGATTATATACAAAATCAACTTCAACTAAACATTTTGTTGAGAGCTACGAGGTCGCTGCTGGAAGCGAAGCAGTACACGCTGGTCAAGTAACAAACATGGTGCTTTGCGAAACGAACAGTCTCGATTGACGAGTTAAATGAGAAATTCACAGTTTTTTCACAAAACATTTTACATGAGAATAATAAAGACAAGAGCGACATTAACTCCACAAATGACCATTTGTCATTATTTTACCTTGTCACTGAAGAACATAACGTAAAAGGGAAGACAACGGTTTGTGTACGACCCAGACACGATAAAGGGAGACAATTTGTGGGTAGGTAACTCTTTTAAGACAATATTTCCGTCAACGTGTTATGTTCACTGCAATTAAATATCAAGTGTTATGTTCACTGCAGCGAAATATCAAGTGCTATGTTCACTGTAATGGAAATATCACTTTCACTCTGAAGTATATAACAAATATTGTTTCAACTGATAAACAGTGAATATACTTATACTAATACATTTATCTGAAGTTGGCTTTACGCACTGATTACAAGAGATAATCCCTTCTTGTACATCTTCCCTATTCAACTGGTAGGAAGCTCATCTAATTGAAAATGAAACAAACAGTTTTCGTCCTTGTTACCTGTAAACACGTATGCAAGTGCTCCTTCCATGGATTCTAGATAACGAAAAGTTCCTTTTATATTGTAAAATTCATAAGAAATCTTTGTCAAAAAGCAGAGTCGATTGTACGATTTCGACTTTATCAATTAGGGATGGTCCTAGGTGTTCTCGAAAAGGTGAGCGTCCAAAACACATGCTAAGACAAGTCAATTGTTCACCTGAAAAATAACGGGGACATGGTACAAGCAAAATATGGAATTGCAATATTCTGTGACTGATGCGTCATATTTGGAAATTCTCCACATGTCTATCATAAAGAATCGATTGACACCCTTTGATACAATGTTTTTTCTTTACATTATAACAATGTTGTAGGATACTGCCCTTTACATTCGGTACTGCTCTTTACACTGTAAAGCATGAAACATGAAACATGAAACATGAAACATGTGGGATGCGGTCATTAGACGCGAACAGCTGCCATGTCATCACACAGAAAGGAACGTTGCCACCCCGGTCGTGTGTTTGTGTAAGAATATTTGTAAAAGAAATTGCTATCAAAGTATAAACAGTCTTTATCACCTCCAACTGCGTTATGAAGTACATAAGTGCTTTTATCATATTTTTATGGAACTAAATCCTTCATAGAATTTGATCGCGATGTTTCATTTTCCTCAGAGTCTGAGATTGCACAATTTGCTTAGTTTTCTTCTCGGTAAGATGCGCTCTGCAATTCACAATGACTGTGTAACGGGACATCTATTCATTAAAGACATAGAGAAAACAATTCTTATAGAACATATGCTGTCAACAGGTCTGTAACTGATTTCAATCAAGCAAGGGGGCGGCTGCCGTTGAAGCAATATTAGGCAGCTTTTACTCACGCATATTTCTGTTTCATAGAATCTCGTTTTTATTGTATTAAACACATGTACACTTCTGTACGTTACATTCTCATTCAACAAATTGTCTGCACTCACGTGACAGAATATCTCGAACATGCTATCAGATGTTTTGATTTTTCTGATAAATGATCAAGTGGCATACATCTTCTTCTCATTAATTGTATGTTAGCAACTACTTAACGTCAAACCCTACAAATATTTATTGTTTCATTACATCGGTCGATTATCGATCTTTTCTAATCACCGATAAAATTAATATGGTATGTATAGTGTCCCTACTATGTTTCATATCATACTATTGTCGCATTTATGACAAACATTGAGCACAGCTTCGCCCATAGCCAACTTAAAGTGGCCTCCCCCAACGAAACGTAACTTAGAGCAAGTTAAAGTTTGGTTTTACATCTCATGTAACTATCATGACGTCACATAATGGTGCAAAATATAAAAGGTTGAAATCGGATATTGAAAAAGGGACACATTTCGGACTCTGTGTTGTCTCTGAAACTAGAATTGCACTCTCTTAGATGATTATTATCACATTTTCCACCTGGAATGTATTGCCAAACAGACTTTAAAGATTTAATAACTGCAAGTCCTCATTTTGTATCCTATGATTTTGTATGTAACATTTATCAAATGCCTACCCACAATGATTGAGAAAGTTGGAGTTGAATTGAGATCAAACTTTCTATTATTATCTTGATAAGTAAAACAGCGTCATCACATGATGCCATTACCAGCCATTGACAGACTCATGTATGTTGCCCAAAGAGGAATGATGATAAGTCATTAGCTTCATCACATGAAAGTCCTAGGATGCTCATAGAACCTATTCCATGTTGATAAGAAAGACAGTTTCACTGTATGTAATACAACAGCCATGTGAAGTTCTCATTATCATAATCACACTTATACTCTCGTCATGTGTTGGTTCATGGGCCATCATCGTCTATCTTTCGGACATAGAAATCTACATCAGTCAATGTCTGATCAAGCCAAATAAGAATGACGACATACTTAATGTGTGGCAATCCCCTGAAGGTGGTAAACATGATGTAGCCGTCGTTTAACTGGCAGTGTCGTGGCCTGTCGATACACTGTGCAATGCAGGCTTTGAAGAATACGACACCAACATGTTACATCTCAAATCGTAAACACACATAAACACCTATTAAAACCTGCAATGTTCCCTTCATCAGAACATACAGTGGCTTTAGGTGCACTGAGCACGTCAAGGGACCAGTATATTTAAGGAAGTATTTACTCTCATTTATGGGGATCCAAGCGTCGTGCTATCTGTTCCTTGTATAATCTATGCAGGACCAGTGTTTCTTTGAAGATATATGCCTTTGAGCTTCTCTCCCAACATGTGGTAGGGTCAAATAACGCCAGGATTTAGAGCCTATAAGATGATGATGTAGCCAATCAGTACGTGATGAGGTATCCACACGTGTGTAAAGGATGTGCCTGGTACCGACAAGGTGGATGAAGTACTTGAAAAGGTCTTAGGTTAGACACGCGGTGCCTCAGATTCGTTTCATGGATTATTTGAAGGTTATTTCTTTTTCAAACACGTAAAGATATGGATGTGAAAATTGTTTTTGGATGGGAAAAGTGTCAATTGTTTAGGACACAGTCACAATTTGAAGTTTTACTTTATTGTAATTTCAACAAGTATTATTGTTCAAACGTTGTCTGAACAAATTAAGTCATGACAGCTGTAACTATATTGAGGAGAAATACCATCACCATCCGAATATAATTGACAGATGTAAACGACAGCGTAGGGATTCAGCAGAAAAGAGGCGTTTCAGATATCACAGACATGTTATTTACTAGGTAAGGTGAGGTGAAATGGTGCCTAACGTCGCGTCAAAGATTATTGCACTTTTATAGCGACGTGCATGCACGTGTGTGTGGCTGCTTGTACTAGTCCGGACTGATGCCGATTTATAGTGATAGCACACTGAGATACCATGCCGCAGTTTAACATGAATACCCCACTCAGACACAGTATACTGACTCCGAGCCAACCAGTCCTTGTTTTAGCCCCTTAATGCCGAGCACCGATAACAAGTGCCCGCTCTCCGGGTGGACGCTCTACCATTTTATACTGGATGGGGTAGCCCAGTGATTAAAGCGTTTGCTCGTCATGCCATACGCCCGGGTTCGATTCCCCACATGGGTACAATGTGTGAAGCCCATTTCTGGTGTCCCCCGCCGTGATATTGCTGGAATATTGCTAAAAGCGGCGTAAAGCCATACTCACTCACTACTTATGTCATGACACATACTATAGTCAAGTGAAAACATCGGGTGTGCTGTACTTTCTTTCTTTTGAGAAGCATATTTGAATTCAGCGAAAATTTGCGGTTGCATTTTAAAACATGATTTGTACTAAATATTGTAAATATCTGACTGTCTTTCAATTCCTTGTGAAGTAAACAGTGAACTGGACATTCCGTTCGGGAGATAGAACTGATTACGTTACCCATGAAAAAAACATCACAAACACTTGTATCATTAGTTCAGTTTGCTGGAGTTATTCCGATCGACTTTGGTGATGACATTGTACGATGCAATTTTCTATTTTTACTGATAACGTTTGTTCCCTATGTTTTTAAATGAACAATTGCATGTGGATGTGTTTGTTTGAAGACGTTTTATGGGAGACATGTGGAGGACATTTCTAAATTGGACACATCAATGCCAAAATGACGTCTGATGCTATACCCTATTTTGACTTGTACCATATGTTCCAGTGTTTCTTTCAGATGAACAATTGACGTGCCTTTGCATGTGTTTGTGACGAGTACCACCGGTTGGGAAGGATACGCTCATCGTTTGTCGAACACATGGCATCATCAATATTTGATAGTGGTAGTGATTGATAAACACAGGTTCGTGATATAGTCGGAATCGTACCATGGAAATTTACAATATAAAAGGAACTTTTCGTTATCTAGAATCCATGGAAGGAGCTCTTGCATTTTCATTTTTTTATAAATATGGAAAGGTTTTGTCGGTTTTCTTTGGATTGGACACGTAATCGGAGCATTCATTCCATGCGCACCAGTGTGTCTTCAGAAGTGCTTTGAAATCATTCTGATCTAAGAACAGCAGTAATATCATATGGTTCACCTGAATGTATTACCTTGCGTATTTCACCATTTTGTGTTTGACTGCGCATTTTGTGTTTGTTCTCAAATTCCTGTTTAGCTCGAGGAAAGTGAACTCGAGTCATATGATCTATAAGGTGTAGGCGAAGGGCTCAACTTAGTAATCACCATCTCATCCACCTTCGCGAATGGTTTACCCTCACAGAAAGTCGAATCTTGTAAGCAGCCTTCAGAAAAGAGCTTGTTAAGTGCTGATAGATCAGTTACTTCTATACTGTTTGTGTTAGCTCACCTGGCACAGAGTGTGGGCTACGTAACTGCTGATAGATCAGTTACTTCTATATTATTTGTTTTAGGCCACCTGTCACAGTGTGTGGGCTTAGTAACTGCTGATAGATCAGTTGCTTCTATACAGTTTGTGTTAGCTCACCTGGCACAACGTTTGGGCTTGATAACTGCTGATAGATCAGTTACTTCTATGCTGTTTGTATTAGCTCACCTAACAAAGAGTCTGGGTTAAGTAATTGCTGATAGATCAGTTACTTCTGTACCGTTTGTGTTAGCTCACCTGGCACAACGTTTGGGCTTGATAACTGCTGATAGATCAGTTACGTCTATACTGTTTGTGTTAGCTCACCTAGCACATAGTTAGGGCTTAGTAACTGCTGATAGATTAGTTACTTCTGTACTGTTTGTGTTAGCGTACCTGGCAGAGAGTTTAGGCTAAGTAACTGCTGATAGATCTGTTGCTTCTTTACTGTTTGTGTTAGCTCACCTTGAACAAAGCTTGAGCTAAGTAACGGCTGATAGATCAGTTACATATGTATTTTGTGTTAGCTCACCTGGCACAGTGTTTGGGCCAGGTAACTGCTGAAAGATCAGTTACTTCTTTACTGTTTGTGTTTGCTCACCTGGCACATAGTTTGAGCTTAGTAACTGCTGATAGATCAGTTACTTATGTATTTTGTGTCAGCTAACCTGGCTCATAGTTTGGGCTAAGTAACTGTTAATAGATCATTTACGTCTATAGTGTTTGTGTTAGCTCACCTGGCACATAGTCTTGGCTAAGTCTTCTCAGAAACAAGGACAGATATGGAACTGAAACGTTGAGTGAGATATCAACTCCATAGATTTCTCTTCCAATATGGCCGCCGTGACAGCCATTTTGAATTTTCAAAATGAACGTCATTTGAAACACCAACACCAGAAACAATACACCTTTATTTAATCGATATACGCCATAATTTTGAAAATATTTTTCAGGTGCCGTGCTATCTGGGTGGACGCTGAAAAGGCACTGGACATAATTTCACATCAGCTACATAAAGCGGTACAGTCCAAGATTTATGAATGCATGTTTTTTTTCTGTGCCTCAAAATGTGCTTATCCTAGCGCAACCTAGTTACGCACACACCAATTAATTGATAAAAATCTGTATTCGTGAGAAATCTGGTTGGATGAAATATTCACAGCCTTGTCTGCTGGTTCTGAATTCATAGGCTGCATATATGTCAGATAGACGTCACTGATTAAAAGGGGAGTTGTATAAACCAAGTGACGCAATGCAGAGATTTCAAGTGAGTTTACATTGTCAATACATGACATGTTAGGTGCTTGATGATGATAAGGAGGCAATTAAGTTACACTTGATAAATAAAGTTAAAGTCGCTTCGACTTATATTTTGTTTTCTTCCGTTCACGTTATACAAGCGACAAAGGACTTAAACTCTTAAACTGTATTTTTCTCCTTTTACTATATCCAAAACTTTATATACGCCTTTGCTATATCTGACAAGAAACCGTTTGTCACTTTCATATACTATCAGTTCTCCATGTTGTCCTTTGCCAGCCTGTTCATGTAACAGATCAAGGATACTGTGGGGTTTTGGCTCAAGACACATGTATACGCCACGTATCAGATATTGCCAGATTCTGGTGGCCCTGAGGGACAAGTTTAGCTTCGGGTGGTCTGTAAAGATGCATACGTTCTAATGCATTAATGAGCCCACCGCGCAAGGCTGTGGTCACACAAGCAGATGGTCTGATCCTGACAATATCTCCTGTACAGCAAAGGGTTATGTGCTCATGTGCTGTTTACTGTTATCTACCAATGTTCGTATTGGTAGCTTGGATTCAACTAGTCGATCTGTTTGGGATGCCAAAGAAAATGTAAGTTATTGCTATTGATCACGTAACCAAGTCTAGATCTGAGTACACTTCTGGAGATACTTTTTGAGAATGGTTTAACTGTTTATTTGATGATATCTATGTAAACTTTGGGATTGAGACATTTAGGCAAGAAGTAGGTAGTACCATGGTCATCTATTGTGCTCCTTTTCTTATGGGTCCGTTTTTTATGCATATGAATCGGAATTTCTGCTCGAATTGGCAAAGTCAAAACAAGGCAGTTTGGTCAAGAAGTTTAACTTAATATTCAGGTATAACGATGATCTGATATCATCAAGTAAACACCAAATAGCCAATTCCGTTCTGATTTACCCACCTGAACTAGAGAGAAAGGAGACCAGTGAGGCCTCCTCATCTTTTTCATATTTAGATCCAGGCATAAAGATTCAGAGTGACAAAACACTCTCCACGAGACTGTATGACAAGTGGGATGACTTCAACTTTCCAATAGTCAACTTTCATTTTATGTCGAACCATATCCCTGCAGCTCCAACCCTTGGTGTCTTTTACAACTTTTAGGTACAATGGAAACATATTCTTTCTACCAAGATTTCAAAGAGCGTAATACAACTCTTGCTCAAAAGTTGTTTGATCAAGGATCCAACATTGAAATATGGAAATTGTTTTGACGGTTTTTTTCGGAGTGGACACGTAATCGGAGCATTCATTCCATGTGCACCAGTGTCCTCAGACGTGCTTTGAAATCAATCTGATCTTAGAACAATAACAATATCATATGATTTCTTATGTATATGGAAAGGGTTTTGTCGGTTTTGTTAACATAACATTCACTTTTAATTAGCAAAAGCCTTGTCACTCTGAATGTGCTTCTTCAATAACACAAAAACAACGTAACGAATGAAACCCATGTCATGTAGTGTCTCAGCCATGTCCGCACAAAACCATGGGAGAGTTTCCGTGAATGCTGCAAGGACATCAGTTAGGGAAAACCTTCAAAATATGTAATTATTTATGTTCACCTGTTGGGAGAGTCAAGTTTAGAAAAAAATGTTTTTCCCGATACCTAAAAAACAAATATACCCTATAATTAAAAAAACATTCTGCTGAAGCGAGAGACTGTAAACGACAAGGGGGCAAGGTAAGCCCAGTCGTCTAAGGCGCCGCGATTCGCTGTGCAGAGTTGCGTCCCTTGGGCACGATAGAAACCTATGATTGTGGATTCGAATCCCGGTTCGCCCCGATTATGTTTCTAGGTTTGTAAGCACCATACCCGTGCTCGTGGGTTTCACCGAAGTGGTAAACGTCTAAGACCTGCATCACTTCGGGCTTTCTTCCCACATTAAGCTGACACGCCGTGATATAAGTGGAATACTGTTAAAAGCGGCGTTAAACCCAAATCACTCACTCACTCACTCACTCAAGATGTAGCAGCTTGACTGAAAGCCCAGGCACTCCTCGTTTTGGCGATCCCATTGTCACAGATAAGAGGCTGATTGACCGTTTCTCATATTCGGAGGACATTAAGGATTCTGACCCTGACGTGCGCGATGACTAGATCCTGTCATCACTATCGAATGCAAATGTGCGCAAGTAGATACGTGCCTTAGACCACAGGGCTTGTGTCCTCGTTTCAAAAACTAGGAACACTAACAGGTAGCCTGGAACACAAACTCTGACCGTAATTGCTGTACAGGAACAGTACATGTGATTATCTTTGGTATAGCGATGGTCTGAGAGCGTTCAATATTGATCAAATATCCTTATATTCCCATCTGAACTAGAAATACAAGAGGCCAATGAAACCGGCTCATCTGGATCAACACAGATCTATGCACAATAAGTCTGACAATATGGTAACCACAAGGCTGTATGATAAGATTTCCAACTGTCAACTTTCCTTCCGAACAATATTCCGCCTCTAGCTTCCGATATCAACATTTTACAACTTTTGAGGTAAAAATGAGCATGCTTTCTACTAAGAATTCAAAATGCGGATACGACTCTAAAGTTGTTTCATCAAGGTTTCAAGTAAGGCCTTAGTAAGCGCTTCAAAAGATTTTATCTAACACATTCAACTTTGACGATCAGTGGCCAAAACGTTGCCAAATGCAATTCCCTATTTTGAATTGTGTCATAAGTGTCAATGTACAATACAACTGTGTTAATTGCGAGCATATAATTTCAGTGTCATATCCCGTTATTGTTTGCGAATTATACTAAACCAAATCATGCGTTCAATTCGGCAATGACATTTCAAACCTTAATTGTATTGTTACCTTTTATAATTTGTTTCCGCTTTCCGAAGATAATGGCCATACTGTCTATAATATATTGTCTCTGTGAATTGTTTCCCTATCAAAATGTCACGTTAAGTAATGTTGAGTACATGTACAGCCTTAGATGGAGCAGTGAGTGAGTGAGTTTGGTTTTACGCCGCTTTTAGCAATATTCAAGCAATATCACGGCGGTGGACACCAGAAATGGGCTTCACACATTGTACCCATGTCGGAATCGAACCCGGGTGTTCGGCGTGACGAGCGAACGCTTTAACCACTAGGCTACCCGACCGCCCCTCTTAGATAAAGCAGCGGCCTAGATGTGACATTAGTGGGGATATCGGGCCAGAGGTGTAGGCGACAGTGGTGGACCAGTCGTCTTAGAGTCCGCAATTCGTTGTACACAGTTGCGTCCCTTGGGCACGCCAGGAACCTATGATGTGGGTTCGAATCCCTGTTCGCCCCGATGATTTGTCTAGATCTGTCAGCACAATACCCGTGGGTTTCACCAAAGTGGTAAACGTCTGAAACCTGCATCATTTCGTGCTTTCCTCCCACATGAAATAGACTCGCCGTGATATAACTGGAATACCAACTCACTCACTCACTCACTCACTCACTCACTCACTCAGATAGTTGAAACAGACAAATATAATTTCGTTTCCAGTTTTCAAATCAGCTCAGATGCATTAAATATAATTTAATACCAAGTAGAAAGGAATCACAATTCAGAAGGGAATTATGAGCTGCTTGAACATGAAACTGATAACATGTATGAGTACATCCTAAAAAGGCCAACAAAAAGAAACTGTTACTTTCGAAATTTGTGGTTCCAAAAATCTAGCGTACGGGTGCCACCGAAAGAGCAGGACTTTCTTACCCTAGCGAATCACTGATTTTCAGTGGTCCATTCATTTGAGTTTCACCGCTATTTTGCCTGTTACTCCCTACAGATTTTGTTTCGTCGGATAATGGAGATATTCTCTGGCGTTAACGGTATATATTTATATACTTCGAATTTGGTTTGATATACTAGCAATCGACGCTTCGCTTGTTGCGATATATATAAGTTGTTGACAAGTATCTTTTTTGAAAAGAGAAATATCCTCGTAACAATATGTACGACACCCAATCATAAACATCTTTCACACAAAGTAAGTGAGTGAGTTGGGTTTAGCGCCGCTTTTAACACTATTCCAGTCATATCAGCTGCAGTTTAATGTGGGAGGAACGCCCAAAGTGATGCGGGTCTAAGACGTTTAACGCTTCGGTGAATCCCACGAGCATGGGTATGGTGCTGACAAACCTAGAAACATAATCGGGGCGAACTGGGATTCGAATCCACAATGATAGGTTTCTGGCGTGCCCAAGGGACGCAACTCTGCACACGAATCGCGGCGCCTTAGACGACTGGGCCACCCGTGCCCCCCTTTCACACATTGACTGTTGTAACATAATTAGCCCCCATATAATGTAGTGTTTAAGTCGGCATGATGATACATCCAACTTTGTGGAATAAAGGCAGTAAACTTCCTCAATTGATATTTATTCTCATCTGTCTCTACATAAATGGCATTTTATTTACTAGCCAATGAGATTATTTTGCGTAAGTCGAAAATACATTAGGTCACGCCTACAAGCTCTCCACTGTTTCTTGCTTGGGCGATAATAGCTTCGGCTTGACTTGTGTTGCCTTACTGCTGAACGATGTTACTGATTTCGTTTTGCTAACACCGCCTCCGTGGTCTAGTGGTAGAGCATCCGCCCGGAGAGCGGTAAGTCCGGGGTTCGATCCCCGGCCGCGTCATACTAAAAGACATTAAAAGATGGTACTTGTTGTTACCCTGTCTGGCGTTCGGCATTAAGGGGCTAAAACAAGGACTGGTCGGCTCGGAGTCAGTATACTGTGACTGAGTGGGGTATTCATGTTTAACTGCGGCTTGGTATCTCAGTGGGCTAGCACTATAAATCGGCATCAGCCCGGACTAGTACAAGCAGTCACACATACACACACACGTACATGCACGTCGACGTCGCTATATAAGTGCAATAATCCCAATCTCACCTCACCTCGTATTGCTAACTCGGGTTTTTTGTGTTAATGATAAAATAAGAAGTTGTGTCAAAAAGTATTTATTGGTTACCTTTACTGACAAGAAATGTTTTTTGCGTTTATGGCGGTATTACCGCAAATACCCGTGTCCACCCTGCGTCAATCCTCCACATTACACGGATTTAAGCAGTGTGCACACCAAAATATACCTTTATACCGCCATAACCGGAAACAAATATTGATGTCAATTCTTAACTTAACCAAGGACAGATGACATAATAAGAATCATTCATCATGTTGATAAACGTTTACGTGAGTTTTTACAGGAAACTACGGTTAAAACGAACTCAAAGGTAATTTTAGTTCGTTATAACCGTAGTTCGTTACAAGCATATATACAGCACATATACAACAAATGGCCGTAACCAAAAAATATATTAGTTATATCCGTCCGTTCGTTATAAGCGTGCTCGTTATAACCGTAGTTTACTGTAACCGGCATTGGATTCTCTAGTGGCAACTTTGAGCATGATTTAAATGGCCAGTTGAATGTTGAAACCTGTAATTATAACATAAAAAATAGCACAACTGAGGAATTTAATAAGAGCCCAAGTTTAGTCCTTTATGGCTTTGGATATGAATAATATTTGAATGATGAGTTTCAGGATTCTACCTCAAATTTCCCACGGGAAATAAACTGACAGCAACGTAATGCAAACTGTGTCAGTTGAATCTCTGTAGTTTGGAATAAATCGCATGAAATTCGAAAGGCTGAATATTTAAAATAAGACTCAGGGATTATGAAAAACACGCGGCCAATCATAAAATAATCGCGACGAATTTTTGAAATCTCACCTCGTTTGCTCTTCAAATGGAGACAAAGTTTACTTTTGAAACAGTAAACACGGACGTTTTAGCATGAATAAGAGCGTCAAATCATTATTTAATGTAAATATGTTTACGCTGAAATACTCGAAGCGCCTCTTAATTATTGTTTAGTTTAGCAAATCCCGAATACACTCGCGTTGATTTCTTATTAAAATTCTTCAGCGTATTATAAGAATTAAATGATAAAGAACGTAAATGTCACCAACATTAATGTGAACACATATTAATCTAACTGTTTAATAAAGACGTCCTATTTACGGCCTTGTTTAAATTCAAGCCACGCTTGCCGTAAAAGGCGACTATGCTTGTCGTAAGAGGCGACTAACGGGATCGGGTGGTCAGGCTCGCTGACTTGGTTGATGCATGTACTCGTATCCCAATTGCGTGGATCGATGATCATTATGTCAATCACGGGATTGTCTGATCCAGACTCGATTATGTACAGACCGCCGTCATATAGCTGGAATATTGCTGAGTGCGGCGTTAAACAAACAGACAAAAAAACAAATCTTGTCACCATCTCTTTCCTCCTTGCGATTCCAGGAGAGTCTTTATTGGCCGCCACATTTCCCGGTGTGAGTCTGGAGGGTACTGTTACGTCAGCTGCTCATGAATGAATGAACACTCGGGCGCTGGAAACTACAGTTAGAGCTCACGTGTAGACAGCTGGCCATGGAGCGTGTTGTCGTTACGTTGAGGAAATCTAAAATATTTAATGGTAGAAATGAGTTTTTAAATATAATATGCGTGAAAGAGTTACATATGAGATATGGAATTTCTGGATATTGTTTGTCTACGACATTGTTTCTCTGGTGACAAGCTTTGGGACTTCGTTTATTACAGGGTTCCTCGGGGATTCCGGATTAGTATAAGTCACCAGCCTATACTGGTCGTAAACGGCGACCCGGCGTGGCCTGGTCAGCCTCGGTGACATGGGTCATTGCGTGTCATCGTACCCTTCAGCATGGGTAGTTGCTCACAATGTCAATCACTGGATTGCCTGGTCCAGACTCGATTATTCACAGCCGTCGTAAAGCTTGAGGCGGCGTAAAACAACATTGAATGAAAGTAGCGCCCACTTTGTGGTCTGTAAATAATCGAGTCTGGACCAGACAATCCAGTGATTGATATCATGAGCATCAAACCAGACAATTGAGATCGATGACATGCATCATCCAAGTCCGCGATCCTGACCACCCGATCCCATTAGTCGCCTCTTACCACAAGCATAGTCGCCTTTTACGGCAAGCATGGGTTGCTGAAGACCTATTCTACCCCAGATCTTCACGGGTCTGTCATAAAGTAAACGCACTGGTACACTTTTGCAAACATAACTCAACCATGTCATTCTCCCTTTCATCCACCAAGTGAATAAGTGTGTTACTTTTATCGCCGTTTGCACCAGTATTTCATCCCTGTGGTTTAGATGAAATGTATTTGACGGGTGTACAAGCAAATCTAATCTACTTCCACATTCCGTTAAACTGGGGTCACTCTGTATTTTGCCACGTTACTACATATTTTCATTACAGTATAACGAGACGTCAAACGTGTGAAGACAACGTGAAGTAATTTACTTGAAACTACAAAAATTATACTGATGAATTCTCTGTAGAAACAGCGTAATGGCCAGACATGGCATGTAACAAGCTTAACTATGAAGATGCACAGAATGAGGTTAATGAGTGCGTGGTGTTACAGGTAGTTGTAGATACCTGTCAGGAATAGCGGAGTGGGGAAAGTGTGACTGATCAATAATAGGAGGACACTAGTCCTTCCAGTGTTTGGGGCACGGGTGGCCCAGTCGTCTAAGGCGCCGCGATTCGCTGTGTGGAGTCCCATGGGCACGCCAGAAACCTATGATTGTGGGTTCGAATCCCAGTTCGCCCCGATTATGTTTCTAGGTTTGTCAGCACCATACCCGTGCTTGTGGGTTTCACCGAAGTGGTAAACGTCTGAGACCTGCACCCACGATCATGGGTTCCTGGCGTACATAAGGGAGGCAACTCTGCACAGTGAAATGCGGCGCCTCAGACCCCTGGGTCACAGGTGACCCTACTAACACTAAGTAGATGCCCATCCTGTGTTGTTAATGTAGAGCTATGTTACCAAAGTTACCTGCCGAATTCAATTTGGAGTGGAACGCACAGCACACATTGTACAATACTTTGTTATAGATATTAGCTTCCGTTGTGATTCGGCTGTCAAAAATCCTGTTTCCGCCAGATGTAGTTATTGTGATTTGAAACATCTGATTGACCGATTAGAATCAAGTATGTTATAAATCCATTGCAGAAGATTTCATTTTTGGTAAATGTATTTCCCGTTGAAGGGTCATCAGCTTTCTCACGAACCCGGCTACATACCCTGGATGTAACTGTCTGCCATTAACATCATTGCTTCACACCAACCCGTAGGTCATCACAACTAACTCACAGTACCATGATACCCACTCTAGGCCTAGCAGACTAAACACAATTACCTTCTTCAGATCTCCAAGACCCTCGAGTTTTTTAACGTAATCTTTTTACGATGCCTCGTGAGTGTTCCAGACGTACCGTTCTTTTGAGATGCTTCTTTAAAACCAATCTCTACTGACGGCAACATCGACTACAGAGAACGGCACACAACAACCTATCGACTACACAGATCACGTACAGGTGGTTTCCGCTTCTTCTCGCTCTTCGTCTTGAGTGGCCCAACAGATAACGGTTCTTTGTGACCTTTACCATGTAAACAGCAATTCCAGCTAAAGATGTTAAGTGTTATTATGACATGTGGCTAGTCGTCAGCAGGTATTATGTTTTCTTTGATTACGTGCCATAAACTAGTGGAAATGACGAGATGGAGTGGAAGCTGCGTTCCGTAAGTTCTTGCTATGTCTCTGAGACATCAAGTCAACCTCATCCAGATGCCATCAACGGAACTACACAGAAACAACATTGTTGGGTATCGCGTGCTTTGTTTATTTGACAGACACGCTCAGTATCTACTCCAGGAAATAGATTGCCAAGGAAGTCGACGTACTTGATATTGAAGGTTTATTTGAAACAAATTATTGCTTGTTGTCATTGACAATCAGTCACGCACTTCTTCAACTACAAAGTGGTCCACGTGTGTTGGTACGAAATATGAAGTCGATTAACAGAAAGAGGCAGAGACGTTCTTTTGGTTTAATCAACGAAGCGAGTGAGTGAAGGATGTATCCGTTAGTTCACCGAATGGAAGCTAAATGTGGGATGCACAATGCATGTTTGTTCAAGGGTGCATGTAGCTGCACAAGGGTACATTTGAGCGATCCTCGCCCTTCTATTGTACAGCGAGGGGCGATGCGGTACCCTATTGGTTAAAACGTTCGCTCGTCACACGCAGACCCGGGTTCGAGTCCCCACATGGGTACAATGTGTAAAGCCCTGGCTGGTGTCCCCCGCCGTGATATTGCGAGAATATTGCTAAAAGCGGCGTAAAACTATACTCACTAGCTCACTATTGTACAGTGAATTATTCTTCCTCTTTTATGTATTTGTGGCTTTCGTTTTAATTTGTTTCAGGATTAAAACGTTTGAGGATTGCATTGCAAAATAATTGTTTAATAATTCTTATGACGAGCATGTAAACGTGTTAATCTTTGTTTTCTTTTCTTTTTTCGTTGTTTAACGCCGCACTATTCCAGCTATATGACGGCGGTCTGTAAATAACCGAGTCTGGACCAGACAATCCAGTGATTGATATCCTGAGCATTAATCCACGCAATTGGGATCGATGATATGCATCAACAAAGACAGCGAGCCTGACCACCTGATCCCTTTAGTTGCCTCTTACGACATGTATGGTCGCCTTTTACAGCAAGCGTGGGTACCGGAAGACCTATTCCACCCCTGATATCCACGGGTCGACATCTCAAGAGCGGCGATGAACATCATATGATTTATGTTTATCACAACAGAATATATTTAGGGCAGTAAGTGTCAATCACATGTGTTTTCCAAAGTGTCTACTGCCAGAAGCCAACCGTATCATTTGACCGTCCTTGAACCAAAATGTATTTTTCATATTCTTGTGTACCAACACACCTCCATCCCTCGACTCTCATATTACACAATGTGAGAATGTAGTTCCCTCGCATTACAAAATTCCTTTCGAAATGCAAATACATGTAGGTTATCAAAACTACATTTCAAGGCCTATTGCCTTGTCACCGTAATCCAATTTCATACGTCCACAGCATGAAGTCTGTATATGTCGCTGATACAAACGACATTCTGCACGCTCTTAAACATCGAAAGGACAAAATAATGGATGACAAATTATCTCAATGTCATGTTTATTCTCTTCATAGTTTTTTCATCCTCATCAAAGTCCACATGTAAAATATGATTTTCGAATTTAGCCATGAACAATCACATGAAAAAATTGCACTGCAGAGAGCACCCACTCTTGAAAGCCCATTACGTCTACTGTGAATGTCACTTTGAGGGCACCCTACTGCGTTGTCTTGTGTCTTTGTCCTAGCGCCCATACTTAAACATGTTGTGTGGAATCACACTGCCGGTTTAATTACCTTACAACCTGTCACAGACAAGTGTACCTTGTAGCTAAATATCTTGGAACAAGCACCGTGAAGTTCCTTTTTTTAGGAATGGGATGGAAATGAATTGATCAGCAAATATACATGTTACTGGTTAGCATACATGACGCATACGTACCTTGCTTTGTGTGCGGATGTTCATTTTATTTCTTAAACATACAAGTTTATTTCTGATACAAATTAATATTACCAATACACCTTGTTCAGAAAACCGTGATCATTACGCTAGCATGATCGGTAAGTTGCTAGCAGGTTTCTTGATTAATTAGTTGAGTTACGTACATAATATTGTACTGGTTTTATGAATTTACACACCACAACAATCACCACCACTACTACTACTACTACCACGACTACCACGACTACCACTACTACCACTACTACTACTACTACCACTACTACTACTACTACCACTACCCCTACAACTACCACTACCATTTCTACTACTACTACTACCACCACGACCACTAATACTACTACTATCACTACCACCACCACCACCACTACCATTACTATTACTACAACATCAACTACTGCTACTACCACTACCACTACTATCACTATTATAACTACTACTATCACTACCACTACTACTACCACTACTATCACTACTACAGCTACAACTACTACTACTACTACTACCACTGCCACTACTACTACTACTACTACTACTACTACCAGGGTGTGTTCTTGCCTGTGAGTGAGTGCGTACAGCCAAACGTTGGGGAACGCATGTTATAAAAACCACTCATATTTTGATAGAGATAGTGAGACACGTGTATGAATGGCACAGCAAGGGTTACAACAAGTGAGACACGTGTATGACCGGCACAGCTAGGGTTACAACTAGTGAGACACGTGTATGACCGGCACAGCAAGGGTTACAACAAGTGAGACACGTGTATGAATGGCACAGCTAGGGTTACAACAAGTGAGACACGTGTATGACCGGCACAGCTAGGGTTACAACTAGTGAGACACGTGTATGACCGGCACAGCAAGGGTTACAACAAGTGAGACACGTGTATGAATGGCACAGCTAGGGTTACAACAAGTGAGACACGTGTATGACCGGCAAAGCTAGGGTTACAACAAGTGAGACACGTGTATGACCGGCACAGCTAGGGTTACAACTAGTGAGACACGTGTATGAACGGCACAGCTAGGGTTACAACTAGTGAGACACGTGTATGAATGGCACAGCAAGGGTTACAACTAGTGAGACACGTGTATGACCGACACAGTTAGGGTTACAACTAGTGAGACACGTGTATGACCGGCACGGCTAGGGTTACAACTAGTGAGACACGTGTATGACCGGCACGGCTAGGGTTACAACTAGTGAGACACGTGTATGACCGGCACAGCTATGGTTACAACTAGTGAGACACGTGTTTGACCGGCAAAGCTAGGGTTACAACTACGTGTATGACCGGCAAAGCTAGGGTTACAACTAGTGAGACACGTGTATGACCGGCACAGCTAGGGTTACAACTAATACTGAATGAAACGGAAATATGTACTTTTGCGAAAGTGGCGGTGGGGTAGCCTAGTGTTTAAAGCGTTGGCTCGTCACGCCGACGACCCGGGTTCGATTCCGATAACGATGTTAATTTTGAATTAACTCCGTTGTATAAGTGCACAGATTCTGTATATAAGAAAAAAAGGTTTCAGAAATATTTTCGTTTTGCAACACGGTGTGGCAGTTTTAATGTCTCGACCCAAAGATTTCTTTTGTAGTTAACTCAGCATAGATAACTCAGCATAGATAACTCAGCATAGATAAATACTACTGAGCTTATGATGAAACTCGATGACTTCACTCCACCAGCAGGAACATCGACCCAGTTCAAGTAAATAATTATTGATTGTCAATGCAAGATGCATTGACATATAATTCCTGACAATATTTACACCTCGTCAGTAAACCAGACTCCAGACCCACCCATTACCTACAGCTGAGACCTTTCTTGCAATTAACTTATTTTTTCCTTTCATTGTGTCTTGTTCTGAAACAGAAGATGGCGTTTGTAAACAACAACCCATCCATGCAGTTGTCCCACTTCACTCAAACAGCGAATAAAAGAGATAGGGTGTCTGTTTAAACATGCCATGACTGTAAAAAAGTAACACAATCTTCTCATTAAGGGCAGACATTTGATCCGCTTATAAGAACATTATACATAACTGGCGATTCTAAAATGCAACTTGGGGAATCGAATATGTGTATCTGATAAAGAACATACGGGACGCTCCGGTCAGAGAAAGAAAGATATACGTATCCCTGAACCGTATTGAAGATACGTGGACAGCTGTTTTGCATCCATGTGAATCGTCTTTTGGTTTTCAAACCATTGTCAGGATGCCACGGTTTCAACTCTATGTGTGTAACCCTTCGGCCCACTCACATGTAGATTCTGACTTCTATGAGATCGATTATACAATGTCTCAATTGTTTGTTTGTCACCATCAGTTTTTATATCTATAATTTATGCATATGTAGATATACGCTCTGGCCCACTTCCTATCAATATTAAACATATGGTACAGGCGCGTGTGTCGTTGTTATGGTCATGGGTCCTTATGGACAGTTTTCTGTGGAAAATTGAAGTCATCTATTTTGAATCAACATTACATTATTTTCATAGTTGGTCTACAGATATGTCAAACCTTTCTTAGTCGTAGTTCTTGATTTGTAAAAGGGAGGTGTGGTAGCAGAGCTTTAAAGAGTTTGCTCGTCACGCTGATTACTCTGGCTCGATTCCCCATATATTTATAATGCTTGAAGCCCATCCACGGTGCCCCCCTCTGTGTAGCCTTGTAATTAAAGCGGTCGCTCGTCACGTCGAAGACCCGGGTTCTATTCCCGACATGGGTACAATGTGTGAAGCCCATTTCTCTGTCCCCCGCCGTGATATTGATGGAATATTGCTAAACGCGGCGTAAAACCATACTCACTCACTCACCCCTCTGTGATGTGGCTGTTAAATTGCTAGAAGCGGTGAACCAATTCACTCCCTCTGATTTATGAAGAAGACTACATGGACAGAACAATTCGATGGATGTGAACATTCACGTTCCACCACCTTATATCATGCGAACATAATACAGGATTTCAGAGATACTATGTGCCTTGTATGGGTGTAACTAACGAATACATGCCGACAACAAATAGATCAATTATGAAAGGCTGAACAAACGCCAGAGAGTTAATTGTCGTATATGTTTATATTGTACTTTGCAAGAGGATTGCAACATCGTCTCATATTGCATCGAAGGTAAATCTAAAGTAGCCTTACCAGGTTATTTTGAATGTGAATTCATTGACAAACAGGCGTCTTTTTAACATATAGAAGTCCCCGGTTGATTGGCTCAAAGGGTAACACCTGCATTATATAATGACACACGGTGGATCCTTTGAATGGGAATGACGTCAATATTATGTAGATATTTTTTTTGCGACAACCGTGTCATTATTTGTAACCGTGTCCGATTTAGTACGAACTAACACATTATTAAGTTATCTTAACAGATTATACAGGAATGTTTAGTCTTAGGTTTGGATATGATATGACAGTATCTGACACTGTTGGTGGTCTTGTAAGTCCATTCTTTTCAATTACTTACACGACATTTGCATTAGACCACACATATGTGCTGACATCTAACATGGAGCATTTGGAGCCGACGAGAGACATAAGGCGGTACCCCATCAGTGTGCACTTGATTACCCAGTGCGAAGATAGCCAAAGTCGAACGTATTTATCATTGAATACAACAGACCACCGTTATCACGTAAGATTATATATACTGAACAACAAAAGTTCCTGTCACATTGAATAAGATTAAATGCAAAGTTGTGTTTTTTACCAAATCTAAAACAATTTCGGTTTGCAACAGATAAAAGACTCCTGTAAGTGTTCAAATGGTTTAATTTGCCATACTGACTTCAGAAAATGCGTGATTTCATTAAAAAAAAGCCAAAATGCCAATTTACAAATCAATAGCGTGTGTGTCAAACATGACGTTACCACAATTACAACAGCTACACACAAATCTTACACAAGTTGTTTGAGTGGATGTGATGATCGTAATACGTATGTTTCCGAACGCCATTTTAAATGTCTCCTTGAGCAATTTGCATGGAATTCAGTAAACGTCGATGGGATTCCGAACTTGCTGACAGTTTCACTGATGCAATTGACAACAAAGACATCGACATTATAATTTTAACACTCGAAATGGACACTTCCCCTCATTGTGTTAAAAAGACTTTTTATGACGTATTTATGAAGAAGTAGAGATAATTTACATGATGCACATGTCTACATCGTTAGCAACAATAACAGCGACAAAAAAACATTTCCATAATCATATTAAATCATATGACTCATGAATCAAATCGATTGGACCCGCACAAAAAAATGCAAGGGCAAGTCAATTGTTCACCTTAAACGGAGACATGTGGTACAGGTCGAAACAGGGAATTGCATCATCCATCAACTGTTTTTCACTGCATCAAATTTGGAAATGTTCTCAACAAACTTTTACTATAAATGTTTATTTGAGGTTTACGAAGTCAACAATGTTGTAACCCTGATCAAACATCTTCAGAGCGAGAGTCCTATAACCCTATTTGAAATCCCCGAAGAACGAAAATGCTAAAAAAGGAATGATCATCAAACATTGAAGTTGCCATTTGCTTGAATTACAATGTGATGGAATATTTCAACACGAAAATAGGCAGGAATTATAACAATTCGATTTATTAACTATTGGAGATTCGCCTACTGCGTGTATCCTCTTTGACATTGCTGTCTAAAGTTTTCACAATTCTGCTCGTCAAGATTGTAAATGATACTCTAAGATTTGTCATTAACGTACCTTGTTTGGCAAATGAAACTATTGAATTATGATTTGTAGTTTGGTATTAACAGTAAAACAAATAAACATGCAACATGCGTATATTAGTCAAAGGACAAACAAAATGGTCAATTCAATGACATGTGGCCCTGATGACATTCACCCTCATAACACTCGAACTTTTACGCTGTACTTGTGGTACTTTGGTTAGTGCAGTGAGTGACTGAATCGGGTTTAACGCCGCTTTTAACAGTATTCCAGTTATATCGCGGCGTGTCAGCTTAATGTGGGAGGAAAGCCCGAAGTGATGCAGGTCTAAGACGTTTACCACTTCGGTGAAACCCACGAGCACGGGTATGGTGCTGACAAACTTAGAAACATAATTGGGGCGAACCGGGATTCCAACCCACAATCATAGGTTTCTGGCGTGCCCAAGGGACGCAACTCTGCACAGCGAATTGCGGCGCCTTAGATGACTGGGCCACCCGTGTCCCTGGTTAGTGCAGTGAGAAATGTCTACAAATTCAATAACATATGTTTTATAACCTTAAAATGTCCCACATTATTCGATGTTATATGATAATAGTTTGATAAACACGTGTTAATGAAGAAATGAAACTTTTTACGGCTAATAAACTTATTTGTATGTATCAACGTTTCGTGATTACTTCTTGCCCCTTCATCAGGTGAAGGCTTGAAAATCTCCACCCACTCACTCACTCACTCACTCACTCACTCACTCTGCAATATTCCAGCGATATGACGGTGGTTTGTAAATAATCGAGTCTGAACAGGACAATCCAGTGATTGAATATCCTGAGCATCGATCGACGCAATTGGGATCGATGGCATGCATCAACCAAGTCAGCGAGCCTGACTACCCAAACCCGTTAGTCGCCTCTTACGACAAGCATAATCGCCTTTTACGGCAAGCATGGGTTGCTGAAGACCTATTCTAACCCGGATCTTCACGGGTCTAGCTGTCTGAATGAACAGGTAGAACGTTACAGTAACGGTATGAATAGCCTCACTACCAATTATGTGGTGTCACGTGGTTACCTGTACTTAACCACGATGCTCCTAACGTTTACAGTCTCGCACGCTGCAGCAGCCGGCATTACATCAACGGAATCATGTATCACGGCATCCTTAGATCGAAACATCTGATGATCTTTGCAAAATAGATAACCATTTAAAGAGAGATACTGTTTTCCACAAAAAAAAGAATTAACTTAAATTCTTATGTTGTACTTAACAGGTTTAGTTTACATGAAGATGTGCAGTATATGTTTAAGCATGTTGTTGTATCAGAGTAAACTTATCCTGGAGGTCGTTATCAAAAGACGCATCCTTCTAACCTAGTCACAATGCTAAGTAGGACATCCGCTCGAAGAGATATAGTCGTTTTTAATTTAAAAGATGAAAGGAAAATGAAAGCAAATTTCAACATCACAGTTCACTTAACATTTCAAATACAAAGATTATTTCTTCTTTGAACATCGCCATTCAACACAGTAAAAATGCGGACATGCAATTGACAACTTCGACCATTGGTTGTCAATCAATTACCCATGCTATGCCAAGAAAAGGAAAGGAGAACAATGTGTTACACCTGACATGCAATAGTGCAGCTTGAATGCAGTTGGTGGTCGCTATGTGCAAGCAGTGTAGCAGTTTTAATACGACCTGCAAATGATCGAGTCTGGACTGGACCAGACAAACCAGTGCTTAAACATTGACCCACGCGACATCAAGGTCAACACTGGTATCGGCAATTTAATTCAATAATCTATTCTCCAACGGAATCTCCATTGGAAATAAAAGCGACAAAACCCTTTCAATATCCAATAGAAATCTCTGCTAAAAGCAGAGTCGATTGTACGATTCCGACTACATCATGAGCATGTGTTTGTGATTGCCTCGAGAATAGTGATGAACAGAGAACGAAGATAATGACCTGGATATCATCTTTGCAGGAACTCTTTGATAACGCGACAAGGGTTAATTACATGAATCTTGATCTGTAAACAGCCTGGTAAACATGCCTTCTTCTCAAACATTCCCCATATTAATATACATACTTATATGATGGATATTATTGAACTCGGTAAAAATATAGGCGTGAACAGAACCTCTTAGTCCCAAGTAGTCTTGACAACACGTAGAAACAGTTTCAAACTGCTTACCTCATCATCTACATATGACTTCAATCAGAACCAATTTGTGTAAACTGTTGATGGCGGACATCTGTCGTCGATAGGAAATACACAACAAACAACCTCCATCAGGGTCACGTGGTGCTCCGTGAGAAAACATAGGATGTCTGGGGCATCACTTAAACACGAAGATTGAATTTTGTTTAGTTTTTGTAATAAAGACCTTGCTCTCAACATTTTAAGACCATTCGTCATTAACTACAACTATAATTCAGGCACTTGATAGATCTGAGTGATAGAGTGAGTGGTTCAGTTGTTAAGGGTTGAAGCTTTGGATTGGTTTGTTGTTTTACGCCGCACTCAGCAATATCCCAGCCATATGACGGCGGTCTGTAAATAATCGAGTCTGGACCAGACAATCCAGTGATGGATATCACGAGCATCGATCCACGCAATTGAGATCGATGACATGCATCAACCAAGTCAGCGAGCCTGACCACCCGATCCCGTTAGTCGCCTCTTACGACAAGCATAGTCGCCTTTTACGGCAAGAATGGGTTGCTGAAGAAGGCTTTGATCCGATGTACTGTAACGTATCGATGAGGTAGGTCAGGATGAAGATCTGTATCTCCTCTCGCCCATCCTTGCAATACCCCGCCGTGATGTGGTAAAAGTGACGTATAGAGACCATACTCATTCACCATTTACATCACGTCGTCATACTTTCACAGCTGTTTGAAGAGTGCCATGTGTACTGGATACACTTTAGTTACAGAAGTTCAAACGCGTGTTTTTCCGACCATGATGTGACGAAGTTTCTGATAAACAAGGGTCGACCGGATGTACAGATGAGCTACAGCCTACCAAGACGAGGAATGCATCTGGCTGTACCTCGAAGGGAATATACCTATATAACTGTTATATACCCTCACATTATTATTGATTCTTTATACTCATACAACGTGGATCATGTCGTCCAACACTCTCCATTTCGCTGTACGGTTTTTCTTCCGTTAGTTGTGTCAATATTCCATGATCGCGCGTTCTAATTTCATATTCGACATGTCTCTGTCTCACGGTCGTTGTAAATGGTCTACACCCTATATTATATCATAATCATTAGTTTCCTTCCACTTAAAGAGCCATCCAGAATAAATAGACAAAAGAGACAAAACCCGTACCACAATCATAAGATATTTTTTTGCGATTTTGTACTCTGTCATAAGCATACCACTTCTGTTTAATGCATCTCTGCCAATTCCCAATTTATGTAGGTATTCGTCAGTTGGCCTATTCTCCATTGATGTCCATGTTGTTGAAATGTAGCAACACATATTTTTACAGGTAAATTTAAGAACAAACGGTCATAACACAGTAAGTGAGTTAGGTTCAGCGCCTCCAAGGCCGTAGTTAACTTTTTTATTTGACAGGGGGTACAAATAAGATTATTCATTTCTTATTCAAGTTAACTTAGTTAACTTTCACCAGGAAAAATGTTTTTTTTTATAAAATATCCAGGTTGTGGAGGGGGGTGGGGGGTGGTCAAATCCAAAACAAACATTGCAAACGTTATTAAAACGTTACTTGGCTGAAACAGTCGCCTAAAGACGAAACTTAAGGTCCAAAACACAACTATACCCGTATCAAATACATCACCTTCGAATAACCATTTCTTGTCTGTTTCATTTTTAGCCAAAATCAAACATGCTTTTTTTTGCCTGGGAGTTTACAATGAAGAGTCACGATATGGCTGAAATATTGCCGATATGACGTTACATTTCATTCACTCACTGATTACAATGATGAACTAAAACCCACAGGTGAGATGAGGACACCTGCGCCTCTGGAAATGAATGTCACCAGTATCGTGCAGGTGGCCTCCGCGTGCGTCTATTGCACAGGTGCAGAGGCAACTCCCTGGCACAAGTATTGAAATCCTGCTTAGCATGGGCGGTGTCTAAGTTTCCACAGAATCGCATCTGCGCATCTTTAACACACCTGTGTCTACTTGTAGTTTATCATACAAAGATAACAGTTTCATCTTTCAGGCCACCACGGAGTAAAAGGAGCGTTTTTTGTAATAAAATTGATAATAATGTATTTGACGAGGAAGACCGATTTGTTTTCGTCGGTTATCGAAATACAAAAGTTATTAAAGTTCTTGCAGTTGGTGATTGTACATGTACCTGTCACGTCGTTCTGACAGCATAATTTAATGTTCAGATCAGTAACTGGTTGCGACATAGAGTGGAGTGGGTTTGTTTTGTTTTTCTACCGCCAACTTCGCCTTATTTTTTTCTTGCCATTCAACTCAAGTTTATAATAAATCAGTAGTATTTGTACAAAAACAAATCAATTACAGTTGGAAATTCCCTTCTTTGCTCTAACGTGTCCACATATTTTAGTTGGTATCAGGGACAACGACACACAAACATATAACCTATGCAAATGTCTCTCTGCGATGTATCTAAGATTGATAACATGTATACTTTCTGATGAACGTGTAAAATCAGTTGAAGGTACACTCGTTGGCTCTTACAATGTCAAGGTCTAGATGACACATCACTGGCCGACGTAAAGACAGCAAATGTTCTACACGCACCATTGGTACCCAATACTGACATGACTCAAACAAAAGAGAAGAACCTTCTTATAACACGACTGCATGAAATGCTAAGCAGTGTTCGACAATAACAAGACAAGGTTGTGTGGAGTGTTCAGTAGAAATATCTAGATATATATTTGTGGCACTGGGCCGGGCATAGCTTGAGGTTATGGTCAATTCGCCGGGAAATATATATATTAGGTACCTTACTTCAAAAGAACTTTAAGTATTTCAAACTGTGATTGTGAAGCTACGATGTTACATGGTACACCACGTTTTCCCGTTCTGTCCATATGTCCTGTAATAAAAGAAGGGAGCAGAAACGTCAGAGAGTAACCAGTTCTGAGTATGCGCTACAGATTCCATTTGGCGTAAAAGGCAAAACAAGGTAAAATATATGAATGGATCACTTAAAGTCAGTGTTGACACCAGGCGTTCGCGAAAAATCATGTTTAAATTATACCCGTGGTTCTTGTTTATGCAGCATTAACAAGTAGAACAATGAAAGGTGAGGAAATCTAAGACGTTTTATATGGTTTCTGAATGTACATAGTTTTACTTATGTATAGATTTCCATTATGCATGTGATGCATGCATGTACACTTAGGTTGAACCTTTTGACAATCCCCTTTCAAAGGTTGCATACGTGTACGAGGAGATTAAAACTTAAGACAGCCTTAACGTATATGTATTTGACGTATGCTTGTAGCTAAACGAAAAAAATGAAAACACTTTCGATGCAGCTGCGAGGAAGTTGTTCCGGATTAACTCGGCTTAACTCATCTTAGGACAAGGAGAGACACGTATCCTCTTTATCTCCTGTGGTTAAGTAGCAGTCAGATGCAACAGTTTCTGAACAAATGTCATTATATGCTTCACTGGGTGGAAGTGTTTCAGAAACGCCAGTCTGGTACCGATGTGGTTCATTCCCTTGGCAACGGATAAATAATATGAAATGATTCATCTTGTTTGGCTGGTCAGAATCCACTGTATTCATCTATGGCTTATACTTGCTGTATTTCTGAGCCCAAGTTCTGATGGTTCATTAGAATAAATCGGTTAGGGTTATAGCTACCCAGCGTCCAACCCTATCCCTGTGTAGGATGTCGCGAGTCCATTCCAAACTACTTTCATTCATTCGTGTAATCGGTGCTTCAGTTATTCCTGTGTAAGTCAACCGGCCTAGCCAACTATCTGAAGCACACGAGTAATACACCTTCTGGCATCTCAGAACATGTCACGTCGTCCGGAACCCTATATAGCTAAGCATCGTCACACTGGGTTCAGAGCGTGGTCTGTTCAGCCTACACTACAACAACGGACATCACGTACGACACCGAACTACAGAAGCAACTGTTGTTAAAACACCTAAACATCCCCCGCCCCCACCCCACCCACCCCCACCCCCACCCCCCCCCCCACCCCCACCCCCCCCACACACACACCCTCCTTAAAAAAATTAAATAAATAGTAACCAAACAAAGTCTAGCTTTATGTAATTTCTACTCAATGTGGTCGCTCAGAGTGAGTTAGCTAATATTTAACGTCACCTCGGCAATATTTCAGCCATAATATGACGAGTGGTCGTTCGGGTTTTCTAAATAACATTTTATTAACGCTTCCGGTAGAGCTAATTTTGCATTCTTGACATTTTTGTAAGCCGGCGTTGTAAGATATGTCAGACTCCCCAGTTAATCTGTCAAATCCTTTCCATTCCTTGTATTAATGGCTGAGAATGATAGTAATGTGCCACACTGTCTATAATGTCTGCCTTAGATGCACCCACTCCTATTTACTGAACCGGAGGCGCCGTTAATTAACCTCCAGTGTTTTTTTCTCTTTTATTTGCAGAACCTGCTCGCTCATCTCAGTCTTTCTCTCACACAATCTCAACAGGTGAACAGATAGAAAGAACTCGTAATTTGTGAAGTTGTTCACTAATTGGTCCTTTTATAACCTGCATGTAGCAGTTCCTCTGCTGCAGGCGGATATGTCTGCCATGCTCGCTTACCTGATTGTCACTCAGCGGTAGTTTACATCAGCAATGAGCATACTTGACGCTCGTTATTTGTGTCAAAATCAGATGTCAGTTCCCATTACACTACTGACTCGTGAAGATCCGGGATAGAATAGGTCTTCAGCAACCCATGCTTGCTGTAAAAGGTGACTATGCTTGTTGTAAGAGGCGACTAACGGGATCAAGTTGTCAGGCTCGCTGACTTCGTTAAAGCATGTCATCGAACCCAATTTCGTTGATCAATGCTCATGATGTCAATAACTGGCTTGTCTGGTGCAGACTCGATTATTTACAGACCACCGTCATATGGCTGAAATATTGCTGAGTGCGGCGTTAAACAACCAACCTGCACATAAGAAATGATTGCACTATCTTCCCTTGTGCAGTGTTCTGTGAGTGAGTGAGTGAAGTTGAACGTCGCTTGGAACAGTATTCCAGTTATATCACGGCGTGTCAACTTGATGTTGGAGGAAAGCCCGAAGTGATACAGGTCATAGATGTGTACCAATGTTTACAATGGTACTGACTGAGACCTTGAAACATATTCAGAATCTATGAGATCCATGTTCATTGGTCTCTTATATTGACCGGGGCGGTCGGGTAGCCTAGTGGTTAAAGCGTTGGCTCGTCACGCCGAAGACCCTCATTCGATTCCCGACATGGGTACAATGTGTGAAGCCCATTTCTGGTGTCCCCCGCCGTGATATTGCTTGAATATTGCTAAAAGCGGCGTAAAACCATACTCACTCACTCGTATATGGACCATATGTGGCGCAATTGCCATTTAAATTCAATGTGAAGCAGGTTATAGTGTTTCGGGGCAGTGCTTTAAGGCAAGGTACTCGCTCTGCAGAGGTGCGTCCAGCCAAGATGACTTTAATTGTTTGGGGTTCAAATCCACGATTAACTACATTATAATCCCTGGTTTGTTAGCATCTCCGGGATATCGTCTTCACCAAAATGGTCGTTACCGGATACCCTTGCCTCACTTATCACTACCGACATGTATATACTACTGATGGGACGCCCTGACCTCAAACCCTGACTCACTAGGGCCGTAGCTAAGAACAAAAACTGAACTTCTGATTCTGGTTAAGGAAATATTTCGATTAACAGGGCAGGGATGGTCAAGTGGTTAAAGGCACGACAATATGTTGATCAGAGTTGCGTCTGTCAACCAAGTAGTGGGTTCGAGTCCCAGATTCGTTTGTCTATCCCCGTGGGAGTAAACAATATCAACGGCTCTATCAGTTTAGGGTTCTGAAGTTGACGCGCCGTGATATAATCAAATACAATATTGACTCCACGGTTGTTGCCGTAGAGGTAAATATCTGTTCTTCGCCATCTCGCTATGACTCCTGAAAGCCATGTCAGAAATATTTTACTTATAATCTGCTATAATTGAATAAAATAATGTGTCAGTCATCACTACTGAGAACCAGAAACAAAACCATTAAGGCAATAAACATCAAAGAAATACCATCTCAGCGCCGCTCATTGTGGAGTCCGCCAAGGCACGTTATTATCAACATAGATTATTTAGGATTTAGCAGTAATTTTTAAAAGAAAATTGATTTAGCAAATGCCCATTTTAACAGACGAACGATAAGGGGATATAATGTCCTTTAGTTAATGACATAGCGTATTTGGACCAAATAATGGTAAATGGACCAAATAATGTGAAAAAGCAATGCCGTAAACGATTTTTCAGAAACAAGATTTTCCATATTGTTAATTTTATGAAATATGTGTACCGTGATTTATTTCAATAAAGCGACAAAACCCTTTCCATATTCATAAGAAATTCCTGTACGATTCCGCCTGTATCATGAGCATGAATCACTATGAAATAGTGATGATATCAAGTGTTAGCGATAAGGTGAGCGTATCCTGTCCCACCTGTGGCACCCATCACAAACACATGCAAAGGCAAGTTATGTGTTAACGTGAAAAGGGGGAACAAATGGTATAAATAAAAATAGGGAATTGCATCAAACATAATTTCGGTCAGTGATGCGTCAAATGTGGAATGGCTTCCACCACAAATCGTTTTGAAAGCTTTACTGGGGCCTGGAATGTTGAAAACCAGATCAAACAACTTTGGAGTCACAGTCTAATGGCGCTCTTTGAAATTGTCAGAGATAGAGCCTGCTCGATTGTACTTCAAAAGTTGTTAAATGTAGACATCAAAAGCTGGAGCAGGAATATTGGAATATTATAATTAGAAGCGAGCATTCATTCATGAAGCATTACTTTTCGAAACAGATATTCTATTACATCAGCATTTGTAAATGATACGTTGGTGGTTTATACAATCTTATGGACCTATTTGTGATCACGTCGCCTCTTCCATTCTTCCTTGATGGAGAGCGTGATCTAAATAAGCAACAGTTCATTCCGTAATTGTTAAATGTAATTATGTCAGAATTTGATTGTTTTGTTCAACGATTTCAAGTAGATTGCATACCACATGCACTTGTGCACCGACTGCAGTGCACGTGCAGACATTCGTGTGTCTAGCCATGGGGCAATGTTCTCTGCACTTGACTGCCACATTGGTGTCTGCCCTCAAAATGTTTCCAGGTAGCTGCACAGGTCTGTGTCTGCCTTCCCCCTCGCCCTCTCTCTGTAAACGGATGCTTTCACAGACGGTTTCACAGTTGTTTTATGTAAGAATGAATACAATGAATCAGGTGCACACTACGTTATTTCACAGGAAACCAACACGTTAATTCATATTCATGATTATTTACAAGAAAATGAGCGCACATAAGGAGAGCGACAAATTCAAGAAGTCACAGAACACTCTAATTATGATCCAACACACATGATCCTGAGCTTCAAGACAATGTCCTCCACAACCTGCGACAAATTTGACATGACATCCGTGATATGACCGAATTAATGTAAAGCCCATCCCGTTAGTCGCCTCTTACAAGCATAGAGGCGACTGTGCTTGTCGTAAGAGGCGACTGTGCTTGTCGTAAGAGGCGACTATGCTTGTCGTAGGAGGCGACTATTCTTGTCGTAAGAGGCGACTATGCTTGCCGTAAGAGGCGACAATGCCTGTCGTAAGAGGCGACTATGCTTGTCGTAGGAGGCGACTATTCTTGTCGTAAGAGGCGACTATGCTTGTATGCTTGTCGTAAGAGGCGACTATGCTTGCCGTAAGAGGCGACTATGCTTGTCGTAAGAGGCGATTGTGCTTGTCGTAAGAGGCGACAATGCTTGTTGTAAGAGGCGACTATGCTTGTCGTAAGAGGCGACTGTGCTTGTCGTAAGAGGCGACTATGCTTGTCGTAAGAGGCGACTGTGCTTGTCGTAAGAGGCGACAATGCTTGTTGTAAGAGGCGACTATGCTTGTCGTAAGAGGCGACTAACGGGATCGGGTAGTCAGGCTCGCTGACTTGGTTGATGCATGTCATGGATCTCAATTGCGTGGATCGATGCTCATGATATCAATCACTGGATTGTCTGGTCCAGATTCAATTATTTACAGACCGCCGTCATATGGCTGGAATACTGCTGAGTGCGGCGTTAAACATCAAACCAACCAACCAACCAACCAAACTACCAACAAATTACGGCGATTAATTGTCATGATAGCAATCACTGGATTGTCTGGTCCAGACTCGATTATTTACAGACTGGAATACTGCTGAGTGCGGCGTTAAACAACAAACAAACAAACAAAACTCAATATAAAGATTACATACTGTATAAACAATCGTTCCTTTGATTATTCTATTGGTAAATTTCGAAATATTAATATTTGGTTTAGATATCTTACAACGTTGTGTACTTTATAAAAAAATGTTTGGGGAATGGCTCTACTGAGACAAGGTGACGTACTGACCCAACGTCAGCCCCAATAACCCATACTTAAACCCACAAAAAAGGGGGTCGGTCGGGTAGCCTAGTGGTTCAAGCGTTCGCTCGTCACGCCGAAGATCCAGGTTCGATTCCCGACATGGGTTTTATGTGTGAAGCCCATTTCTCGTGTCTCCCGTCGTGATATTGTTGAATGTTGCTAAAGGCGGCGTAAAACCATACTCACTCACTTACACCCACACACAAGATGTAGATGTACAACTAATGCATGCTTGCCCCCACGGAGAGACAATTAACCAGCTCTCCAGACGTTTTATCTCTGATCGGAGTCGAGGTCTGGGAAATGTTGTATTTTTACTGTGATAAAGATTTCTCACTACATTACTATGGGTGAAACGTTCAAGGTGTATCTGCGACGAGACCGATCGCAACAGATAAGGGTATTTCTACATGGAGGTTAACTGCAGCTCGTGATGTGGATATAGATATGGATGTTTAACTCAGAGAAATGCTTCATTCGTTTAAAACACAAACAAGACTACGTTTCACCAAATGCGTTTGTAAACAAACAAAAGCAGAATAGGGCTTTCAGTAATAAAACACCGCCGATAAGATATACACTTCATTTCTCTTTGATATTCATTTGTCGGTTCACGTCTCTAAAGAACCAGCCCAATAAAAGCTGCAAAATAATACATATTCACAAAAAATTGTGAGCTAAATTCATAGTATATTTACGATGTCGACTATATCATGGTCATTTGCTTATAAATCACTATCAAATATTGATGATACCAGGTGTTCGCGAAAAGGTGACAGTATCCTGCCCCAAAGGTAACACACGTCACAAACACACGCAAAGGCAAGTCATTCATATCAATGTTGACCAGCGGCTTGTTTATATGTAGCGGGATGTGTTTCTTTCTAGTGTCTGAGTTTGAGCCTTTATATAAAACAAGATATATCAGCTTGATGAGAGAGGGAAAGCTCCAGAGTCACACCTGCAAGTCGCAGAAACCTCCCACTGCTCGTAACACGTGTTATGTATTTTGATCACCGCATCAGACATCATTTAATCTGTGCTGTAGATATGTGAATTAAGCCATCGTTGCATGCATGTGGCACACGCAGGTATCTACGAATAGATAACAAATGGACATCTGGATATCTGGACAAATGGATATCTGGACATCTTGTTCTGTATGACAGGAGCAAAGAACAATGTAAATCTTGTCGACATCTTTTTTGTCAGTAATGTATTTTGTTGGTATCAATGAAATCGTGTATGCAATTACTCACACGTGGAATCATACCACGTGGTGTCTGAGGAAGCCACACTTTCTACTTCTATCAACAGTCTCGATGGTTGAGCGCGAGTTGCATTATAATACAGGTTGAAAACCGGCACCTTTAATCACTGCTGTTTTTGCAACATGATTTTAACGAATCCCATTAAGTTGCCTATCCAAAATAGCACACATCAAGGGCATGGAGCTGAAAAACAAATTCAATTTAAAATGCAGCACATGTTCTTTTTTTTCAGAGTAGCTCCAGCAGATGCTTGGCTTCTTGATATTGTCACTTACCTCACACCATCCCGTCGCTAACGATAAGAACAGGAAGATGAAGATGAAGATAAAATTGAACAAATTAGTTTTGTGTGTGAGCTGGTGCATATTTCAGTCAACACATACATGTGGGTATTAATAAAAGTGCCTAATCTCTTTAGGTGATTGTGTCAGGGTATTTTGCATCAGTGATTACCGACCGTGATCCGCAGTAGAAAAGGTAGAGCAGTCACTCGGGATGCTCTTTCGTGTATTTCAAGCTGGGACACGGTTCTAATGAACATGGTCTTACCAAATGTTTGTTTGTTTGTTTGTTTGTTTGTTTGTTTATTGTTTAAAGCCTCACTCCAAAATTCCAGCTATATGACGGCGGTCTGTAAATAATCGAGTCTGGACCAGACAATCCTGTGATTGACATCATGAGCATCGATCGATGCAATTGGGATACGATGACATGTATTAACCAAGTCAGCGAGCCTGACCACCCGATCCTGTTAGTCGCCTCTTATGTAGCTGTTATAACATATCTTTCCCTGTAATACACAACGCTTATCATACATCTATGTTTGATTTGAAGTCGTATTCCATTGATTCCTTCGCTGTCGCCGGTATTTCAGAAAACCGATACTGCTCGCTTCGTGTCAAGGACGACTTAAGCCTCGTAAATCAACGTATTCGTCTGTTAACACACCTTAAGTGTACAATATACGTTGTATATCTTGGAATAGTATGATCTCAATACACAGTGTAACCTGTTACGATATTATTAAGATTATAAAGACGTCAAGACATGACACAGGTAAAAACAACCCGAGAAGATCCGGGTTAGAACTGGTCTTCGGCAACCCATGCTTGTCGTAAAAGACGACTAACGGGATCGGGTGGACAGGCTCGCTGACGTGGTTGATGCATGTCATCGTATCCCAATTGCGTGGATCGATGCTCATGATGTCAATCACTGTATTGTCTGGACTCGATTATTTAACAGCCTGAACATTGATGAGTGCGGCATTAAACAACAAACAAACAAACAAACAAATTGAAGCAAACGCATCCCCTACCGTGACGAAGATGCACACCGATACCTATTGTGTTCTAATCTCTCAGCGAGGATCACGATTGTGAGGGTGAACCTGGCTCACTGAGCTGTGCTCCAATGATCAGGGATGTCACCCAGCAGTTTGTGGGTACCCGGTAGAACTTATTATTATTGTTGTTGTTGTTGTTGTTATAATTATTATTATCATTATTATTATTATTTTATATAATAAGAATAAAGTGATAAAGAAAACGTAGTAAACGGTTCACAGTTTTATTAGATAACTACTCATTGTACAAATGGTTGACAATTACAAATAAATCCACTCTGCGCTCACACAGATCACAAATTAATTCTATCAACGCAAATATACAACCAAGTTATAGCCAAACAAGTGTATTACATCTATAAAAAGGAAGGTAGCTAAAACAAGACTTTGACAAGAGGTGGACCCAGTGCGTCGACTGCCAATTAAGTCGACTCCGACCAATTAACACCCGAGTCAAGTAACTCCACACTCTAATGTGTGAATGACCTCGGCTCAGTAAACAAAGGGGAAATATACATGGAGACTTTATCTCTAAAATTAGTCCTTCGACAACAAATCTAGACGATTACGTCTGCATAAACACTAGTCTTAATCGACTCAAGTTCCTGTCACTTTGACCGAACAAGGAAATACTAAAAAGTTCCAAAATAGTTAGTTAATCACAGAAAGGTTGGTTATCCACGTGTTGCTAGCAAAACAGTGTATTACAAACCCTAGTAACTACGTTTAGTTCAGTACAACTGGACTAAGTCAGAATCTAGATCGCCAAAGCCCCGAACTCACTAAGTTTCGAACGTCACCACTCCGGTAACGAGAGAATCGTGAACGATTTAACGAAGTCTGGAGGGTGAAGATATAAGATCTAGAAAGTCTATATATACAGCGCACGCGGACGTCGTCGTAGAAATATCAGGAACTGACTGAGGCGACAAGCCAACGTGTTTATCTAAACAAAGGGAAAACACGAATAGCAAACTAACTACTATATCTACAGTAGAGATTTAAGTATCAAAATACAGCGCTGAACATAAGATATAAAAAAAGATTCCCAACAAGCTATGATCAATTATTGACGAGGCAAAAATGATTATTTTCAATATAGGAATATGGTAGCGAACATATGCGAGACAACATACATCTAGCCATTACATTGTTTGAGAGTGTCATGAGATTACAAGGGAGAGAAATAGTTGGGCCATTAATTCTAACACCAAAATGATCTGACTGTACCATAGCGACCACCGGAGATTACCGAGCGGTACCGAAAATAAAGCCGGGGAACAAAGCGGGACCTGGCTGTGACATGGGTAAAATAAATCTACGGTGACAACCTGCACACATTAACATGCCCTCCCATCTCGGAGTGTGTGTGTGCGCGCGCGCATGTTACGCCACAACCAATCTGTATATATTTAGACAATTACCATCTACCACCGACGAATTACAGATTGTATCAAATTCCGAGTCAAAGCAAAAATGAACATTTATGTTTCCCAATCACAAAAGATACACGAAATCGAAGTGTAGACAAAAACATGTCATGGTGATTAAAAAAACTATTTCCTTATTTGTGTTTGTGCTGTGCGTGCTGTGCCGGTCCACGTGACGATGTGACGTCATCCTCAATTATCAACCTCAACCCTCAACGCCTTGATTTACGTTACGTTGCCTAATTGCTATGCAAACCATGAAAACAATAAAACAATAAATCTTATTCAGTGTTAATCCAAAATGACAATTAAGAGAAAATGTGTCACAGGTTTTGGGGGGTTTTGTTTTTAACTTTTAATTGTTCCCAGAGTTGGAGATATATATAGAATTCCGTCAAAAACATATTTCGGATAGCGTAGAATGACCCAATACACTCATTAAAAAAATTAAAGTTTGGAAACAAACGTTGTCCTATTTCAAACCAAAAATGGTTGCAACACTCAGACTCAAACATGGCATGTATCAACAGAGAGCTAAGAATCAAATGCTGAGAATAAATGTGATCACATTTTGTTAAAGAAATTTGTCACAGTTACTTCATCCCCTGTGCTAAATATTGTGCAAACGAGCGTCAATTGTTCAGTTAGTTCAGTTACGACGTGAGATGTCTGTCGAAACGGTGCCGAGGTTGCTATTTCCTGTTACGGTACTCTTTGTAGACTTACCGGAAGCTGCACATGGGATGAACACTTGGATGAAGGTTTGCCGGAAGGTTGCACTGAGGGCAATGTAGAAGAAGAAGTTGGTGAAGTTACTGACGAGCAGACAAATACCTCCGACCATGGTTACGAGTGAATAAAGAAAGTGTTCCCTAGTAAATAGGCCGTAGTCATCGTTGAACCTGCTTGCGAAGGAGTTGGCGTTGGAAGGCAGAGCGAGGATAACGACGACAACGGTTGACGCCATGATGGTTACTGTCGTCTGCATCTCTTTCTTCTGGGCATCTCCAGTGTTCTGAGTGGTCTTCATAGATTGCCGCGCTTTGCTGTGACGTCGGAGTGATATCACAATCAGGAGGTTGAGGACAAGGCATCCGAGAAGCATGAAATATACAAATATGAATTGGCTAGCCAAGCTGCAGTTCCTGAAATGAACTTCATACTTGACATACAATGGCGAAGAGACGTACCTGTAGACTGTTGTGTTGTCTGAAGTGGAATAAGGCTTGACATAAAATTTCATTGGGCTGAAAATATGTCCGACGAAACTTGCCACCATTATTAAAACGCAGACGACACTTGGGTTTTTCACAAGACGCATACTTTTGGCTTGTAGAGGAAACGTCACAGCAATGAACCTCTCAGCTGACAACAAAAAGTTGTAACAAAACCCTAGTCTCCCCAAAGCCACAGCCGCGTAGAGGTTTACGTAGAGGCCGTACAGGACGTAGAAGCGTACACTGTTGACTTCTTTGCCGTATATATACCTCATGGTTTTGGTGCCGAGGGTGCAGCTAAGGTAGAGGACCTGGGAAATACACATGGCCTGGAGGATGGTACTTGTCGGGCTCCTCATCCGTTTCTGACAGAACACGATGACGTTGCAGATGTTGGTAGCAAGGGCGATCAAATAGAGGGGAAGTGTGATGTTCTCTGTCAAAAGGAAAAGGGACTTGTAGGTAGCCTCCGCCACGCTGCCAGAATGGATCAAAGCGAACGGAGAGAATGGAGATGTGGGTTTCATTACTTCCTCGTTTGCAGTATTGTTACCATTGTCGTCCATGTCTGTCACGTTATGTATTGTGGCAGTTGTCATTTCAGCTCTGTCAATCGCTTTTGATGTTGATGGTGAAAACACGATCGACGATGATCCATCTACAGCCATGGAGTGAGACTCATCTGTGGTGTCAAGCAATGATGATGTTGATGTCACGGTCGACAACTTTGTCATTAACGATGATGCTTCTTCAACTGTGGAGTGAGACACATCTGTGATCTTATGCAATGTCGATGTTGATGTCGACTCTTGTGCCGTTAACGTTAATGTGGTTACGACCAACATAACACAAAGCCATTTCAGCTCCATTTTGAAAAATAGATAAAACTAGTGTGCTTTAGCCCTGTCTTCAATAAAGTACACGCCGTACTTCACTCCTCTTTCGTCATTGAATGTCAATACCACAATCCAATGGTGTTATCAAATCCCTCATTCGATGAATCAGTCCACAGAGAATGTATACTTTTTATAAGCCTTAAGATGTTCAGACGTGAAGAAGAGTCGAAAACTAACTAACGCCACTTCGGAAGCTTCAGGATTTATAGGAATGGTTCGGCCAATCCATGTCCGCAATTATAGAAGAAATCAATTGCCTCTTATGTCAATGTACCCACTCGTGATGATTGATTCACTACTGCCTTTGTTACTAGTGCCACGTCAGGGCCATTAAGAATAAAACAATATATCGATATAGATGGTGCTCATGTATACTAATGGAAAAAATTACTGTGCTTCATATAAAGTGGTGTAAATGTAAATGAATATAACAACAGAATATTTAGTCATTCGTCGGATCGATGTTTTATCATAACAAATTCATGGTTTCTTTCTTTTTTCTTTCTTCTTCACTGACAAAACCCACACCTGGAGAGAGAGCGACACGCCCTAAAAGAGGGGAGGTGTGACAACTCAATTAACAATGTCAATGTCGGGTGTGGCGACCATTTGCGTTTATACGCGCAGGGCGGCGGTGCATTGAAGACACCGATTCCTTGAAAACAGCCAGGGGGAAGTTTTTCCAAATTTAAATCCACTGCTAGCCTACTGCTAACCGGAGACAAAGCGACACGCCCTAAAAGAGGGGAGGTGTAACAACTCAATTAACAATGTCAATATGGGGTGTGACGGCCATTTGCATTTCTTGTCTTCAGCCCAGTCCTGAACGATTCTGCAAATAATTGGTCTCAATATAGCAGTTTAGTGTCGATTCCTTAGATGCACTAACTGTATCTGATTGTCTTGTTGACGTGACGTCAAGCCATGAGTGTTTCCCTGCTGTACATGAAATAATATTGTAGCTCGATGAACATAAAAGTGTCTGGCAACTTCGTTTAGCGCTGCTCCTGTTTGCAGCAAAAGGTGATTTGCAGCATAGACGTTGCGTTTCAGCAAGCCGTGGCATTTACGGTTAAACAAAAGTTTTTTTATGAGCACCTGATAGTAAACAATGAATCTTTGTCGTTCACATTTAAAAAAATCGCGTTTGGGAGTTTCATGCTCCGAACAAACACGCAAACATCCAAATTGTGCTGCGTGCATCAACATGCACGTGAATTGTAAATCAAACGACTTTTAAATCAAGGAGATGTCTTCATGAATATGTATTAAAAGATGCATTATTTATTTTGTCTTTAAAAAATGTTTTATAGAACTTATGTGAAGCACAGTTACCTTTTCCTTTAGGGTAGTTTAGCTTTAGGAAAACTGCTTATATTAGTCCGGACTAATGCCGATTTCATAGTGCTCGCCCACTGAGATGCCATGCCACAGTTTAACATGAATACCCAACTCAGACAGAATACTGACTCACAGCTGATCTGTTTGCACAACTGACTGAACCATCAACTTTGAGAAGTCTCAAATGTCTTTTCCCTAACGAAATTCTGTTAGTTGACTGTTATCGTAATGGTAATGCTAAAATATTCAATGATGTATTGATGGTTAAGGTAAGGAAGCCAAAACTTGTTCAGGAATATTCAGTGTATAGTTCATGTTAAAACACATCGATGACATGAATCGGCTGGATTGAATAACAAGCAGTACTATGTTTCCTTTGAAGCCACCACTGTACACAATCAGATATTTTACAGAACATGGTAGTCAAAACGAAGTCGTGCAGCTTAAAGTGTATAATATGTTGATGTTTGGCAAATCTTAAAGAGCACAGAAAGTCAAGAAATGCAGTTTTCAAACAATATAATATTGATTGCTTTGAATGCATGTACGATTTTTATACATGTCAGTTTCTGAAATGTTACACAAATAGTTTAATATACAGTTATAGGCTGTATACAATTTGTATAAAAAAAATTAAAAAACGGCAATGCAAGCGTCTTTTTCTGTCCGCCGAAACAGATTCCATCTGTCGCAAAGGACAAAACCGCTGTGAAAACTATATGAATTGACCACTGAAAACCAGTGACCACACCAGGCGTTCGCGAAAAGGGAAAGCAAGTCCTGTTCAACCGGTAGCATCTGCGACCCACAGAACTCTTAGAAAGTTAACACCGCTCCAGGACAAAGTAAGAGAATCAAAATTATATTTATCAAATAATATTGATAAATGTTGGTTTTAACGTGTATGTATATATACACATTAAAACCAACATTGATATATATATATATATATATATATATATATAATATATCCAGTGATTGATATCATGAGCATCGATCTACGCAATTGGGATACGATGACATGCATCAACCAAGTGCACCCGACCCCGTTAGTCGCCTCCTACGACGGGAAGCATGGGTTGCTGAAGACCTATTCTACCCCGGATCTTGAGAAACAATATGCTGAATTAACCATAAAGTTGTTAAATCATAATGTTTCAAATATAATGTATGCTACATGACAAAATAAATGTCCTTACATAACGTTTAACTATTTGCACATTGTATGCAATATTGCAGTAAGCATGTTATGCATTATTGAGGATACCATGTCCCAAATATGGTTATCAACGATACTCCCAAACGTCCGGCAGTGGTCGAGTGTTATGAGACCGTGGGTTAGATTAAAGGAGATGAGAGACGAATTTACAAAGTTGTCTTCTGTTATGCAAAACAATGGCTTGGCACATCGATAGCTTCATCCAAGAATCGGGGTGGTAGCCTAGTGGTTAAAGCGTTTGCACTTCACGACATGGGGTTGTATTCCCCACGTGAGTACAATGTGTGGAGCCCATTTTCCGGTGTCCCCCGCCTTGATATTGCTGGAATATTGCTATAAGCGGTGTAAAACCATACTCTCTCTCGCACCCTTTCAAGAACGTAGCACCATTTGCATGTCAAGACATTTCAGACCATCGTATTTGAAAAGTTGAAAACTTCAATGAAGAGACAAGTTCAATCTAATAGAGGAAGAAAGGAAGGAAGCAATATCTGCCTACAAATGTTTTTCTCATAAAACGCTGAGCTATTGGTTGTGCACATTGTATTTTTCATTTTATATATGGCTTAAGTATAGATTTGTAGGATTAAAAGAAAAAGCAGCACTTTCAGATTGACCGCTTCCTGGCGTATCCGTATAGCTTCTAAGCATTACAAGTCTGAATCACATCGCCCCTCCTTTGCGCCGACAGCTTTAGGGCACTCTCCCAAATAGTTTTGTTATCCGATTACGGAGCGTGCGATTTCAACACTTTCAAATACTTGGACATTCAAATACTTTATCCGAATATTACGATGGTTTTCTTTCTGGAATTTGATTCATACATCTAGGACATAATGATTACGCAATTGGGCGGCTAAGGTTTCGGGCGGACCTACACACGATGATCACGCCGAGAAATTAATTGGTGGAAGTAGAAACTTTATAACACACGCCTGACCAATTTTCTTGGTAATAGTGATATTTTATCTTCAGTTGAGTCAGGTTTTAGAAAAAAAACGTTAATGACCGAAAACAGTTTTGTTTTAAATACACAAATGTATATCTTAAACATACCGAAAAAATGTATTTTGAATTTATTGATTTTACTGAGGCTTTTGACACTGTTTGGAGGTTGGCACTTTGGAAACAAATGTAGAAAAGTGTTAATGCAGGTAAATTCCTACCATCAGCGAAAGATATGCATAGTGTTAAAAAATCAGTGGTACAAGCAAACAAAATGTCGTCCGACTACACCTCTTGTCCCACAGGTGTCGTGATCAGACAGGAAAAGAACTTGTCCTCTCTTATTCTCAATATTTTTATTATGACATTGATCCCTTCCTAACCTAAGGGCTGCCGAGGGGTTAACATTAATATCAATTGTGTCTAATATTAATTTTGGCTTCGATGTATCATTCTTCTTTTCGTTGATGACACTGGTCTTTTCCATGAACGCCCTGGGGACAGCAAACAACTCTTTAATGATCATTTTACCACGTGAAAACTCGTAAATATCGCCAAAAGAAAGCTACTAATTTTGGAGGGGAGCCAGACAAATCTTCAAAGTTAAATTCTGCTGTGGGAAAAATGTTTTAGAAAATGTTGATAGCTGTACATACATACCAATTGCATAGGAACAGATGGCGTGTCTATGGTCTTATTAAGTGAACATGCCACAAAAGCTATGTACCCAAGCTTGACGTAAGAGGTGACAATGCTTGTCGTAGGAGGTGACTATGCTTGTCGTAAAAGGTGACTATGCTTGTCGTAAGAGGTGACTATGCTTGTCGTAAGAGGTGCCTAACGGGATCGGGTGGTTAGACTCGCTGACTTTTTTTAATGCTTGTTATCGTATCCCAAATGCGTGGATCGATGCTCATGTTATCAATCACTGGATTGTCTGGTCCAGACTCGCTTATTTACAGACCGCCGTCATATAGCTGCAATATTGCTGGGTGCGGCGTTAAACAACTGAACGAGGTATAAATAACTTAGAATTGATCCATTAAAATACCCACACGTGTACCTGTATATTGCATACCTAGTGTCACTTAATTGCCCAGTGTGATGTATCAATGAGACATAAAATGTGAAATGATACAGAAACTAATTAAACCTCAATGTTGTCGAAAATAACGCCAATGAATTGGAGTACACACGCATGAATTCGTATGATAAACTATCAAAACGTTTTGAGAATTAGGGCCGGGTTCATTAAAGATCGTTACAATATGAAAAAAAGGTGAAATTTGTAAAACTTCTTTAAAGTAAACATCCAGCCAAAGGCCCTTTTTAAATAGTAATGTAATGATATAATATAAAGTATATTTCACATGAAACAATATACTTTGCACACAATTTGTTCATGCTTTAAAGGGACTGACGAAATATTTTCATAACGCCACAAATTAGTTGATTTAAGTTAAAATGAGTTGACTCATGTGTCATGCTTGTAGACACAACTTTATGTATTTTCGAAACTAAAACTGTTGACAAAAGGAAATTATTCTCGCCCCATGGGCCGGACTTTCTCGTCCAGGGCGAAATATTTCAATAACGCCGTACAATAGTTGAAATGAGTTAAGTTATATGTCATGAAACTTCTAAGAACACCTTTATGTATTTGCGAAACAAAACCCATGGGCCAAACCTTTCTCGCCCATTGGTCAAACCCTTTTCTAGCCCATGGGCGAAATATTTTAATATCGCTGTAAAATCATTGAATTAGCTGAAAATGAGTTAAATTTTGTGTCATGATACTTAAAAGAAATACATTTATGTATTTGCGAAACAAAAACATGAGTTTTGAGCGAAGGCGAAATATTTCAATAACGCTAGAAAATCTTTGAATTAAGTTCAAATGAGTATCATTATGGGTCATGCAACTTGTAAGAACACCTGTATGTATAAAGTTGTGAAATCAAAAAATGTTTAAAATATAATGTATGCTACATGGTAAAATAAATTTCCTTATATAAAGTTAAACTTCATATTTGCATATTGTATGCAATATTGCAATATGCATATAATGCATTATTGAGGATACCATGCCCAAATCAACGGTACTCAAGGTTGATGTTCCAATTGTCCGGCAGTGGTCGAGTGTAACATAAGACAGTGGAGTAGATTAAAAGACATAAGAGACGAATTTACAAAGTTAGTCTTTTGTTATGCAAAACAATGGCTTGGCTTATCTGATAGTTTCTTCCAAGAATGGGAATGGAAGCCTAGTGGTTAAAGCGTTTGCTCGTCACAACCTGGGGTTTGATGCCCCACATGGGTACAATGTGTGAAGCCCATTTTCAGGTGTCCCCCGCCTTGATATTGTTGGAATATTGCTAAAAGCGGTGTAAAACCATACTCACTCATTCTTTCAAGAATGAAGCACCATCTGCATGTTAAGACTTATCTGACCATCGTATTTGAAAATTTGAAATCTTCATTGAAGCGACAAGTTCGATCTGATAGAGGTACAAATGGAGGAAGCCATCTCTGCCTACACAAACGTTTCTCATATAAAGCTGAGTTATTGGTTGTTCACATTTTATTTTTCATTTTATATAAGTAGGTAGGATTAACAGAAATAGCAGCACTTTTAGATTGAACGCTTCCTGGCGTATCCAAATAGATGCTAAGCATCACAAGTCTACATATCAGCCAATGAAAACATTTATAGCAAACACATAGCCGATAGCTTTAGGCCACTCTCCCAAATAGTTTGGTTTGGGAATCCGTTTAGAGAGTGATTCAACACTTTCACTTGAACATTAAAATACTTTCTTCGGATCTTACGTTAGTTCTCTTTCGGAAATTGGCCTCATGCATCTAGGACAATGGATATTCGCGACAATATCGCAATCATTTTTCTTCACTTTACCTGTCCTTTAAACATATTAAAGTTTATATTTCATAACCGGAATTCATTTAGGGATGACTTGCACATAATGAACACGCCCAGAACAAATTGGGCGGCTTGGGTTTCGGGCGGACTTACACACGATGATCACGCGCAGGATTTATTTTGGAGACATGGATTAATATCTGGGCGGCTTTGGTCTCTAAGTCGCTGGCGTGAGTGAAACTCATATTGATTAAAGGTTAATCATTGATAATTATAAACTTTATAACACACGCCTCACCAATGTTCTAGGAAATAGTGATCTTCAGCTCAGAAAAGAAGTTAATGACCTCAGGTAACAGTTTTGTCTTAAACACACTAATGCATGTTTTTAACTTACCAGAAAAAAATTGTATAGTGTATTTATTGCTATACTAAGGCTTTCGACACTGTTTGGAGGTGGGACTTTGGTTGAAAATGTAGGAAAGTGTTATTGCAGGTAAATTCCTAACATCAGTGAAAGATATGTAAAGTATTAAAGAATCAATGGTACAAGCAAACAATATGTCGTCCGACATCTCTTGTCCCACAGGTGTCGTGATCAGACAGGGAAAGAACTTGTCCACTTTTATTCTCAATATTTTTATATAGCATAAGGACTGCCGAGGGGTTGACATTAATGTCAATTGTGTCTAATATTAAGTTTGGCTTTGATGTATCATTCTTCTTTTCGTTGATGACACTGGTCTTTTCCATGAACGCCCTGGGGACAGCAATGATAGTTTTACCACGTGAAAACTCAACGTAAATGTCGTCCAAAGAAAGCTACTCATTCTGAAGGGGAGCCAGCCAAATCTTCTAAGTTAAATTCTGCTGTGGGAAAAATGTTTTAGAAAATGTTGATAGCTGACATTATCTATTAATAACTACCACGCCAACATTCGTGACAGTGTTTCTGATAATTCTTTATTGGTATATAACCTAGATTTGACAGCACATTTAACAAGTTAAGAGGCTGATTTAGGGAGCAAATAATCCACAGATTCAGATTCATCAAATGCATAACCGTAGTAATTTGCCTTCACATTTATCCTCAGAAGGAGACACAGTTTGAAACGGAAAATAGAATCTGCCCGCACTGTTTTAAATCTGTTCATCAAAAGTTTGTCGAAGATGAATAATTATTTCACTTTTTAATGTTATGTCCTTTATATGATGATCTTAGAAGTATTTTACTTAGAGAATGTATTGTTTTAAATCCGTTATTTGAAAATATTAGCGTTGATGACGCTTTCATTTATATTGTAAATCGTAAAGAATTCAGCCTGTGTTAGCCAGTACACTTTGAAAGATGTTTAAACGTAAGCAATCATTTAGCTAGGCATTTAGCTAGACATGTTTTATTGTGTCTCATAAGCCTAAGGTTGAGTGTTACCTTTTAATATGCCAAAAAACATGTATATATCTCTCTTATGTAACACGTGACACGTTAATAAAATGACTCTCTCTCTCTCTCTCTCTCTCTCTCTCTCTCTCTCTCTCTCTCTCTCTCTCTCTCTCTCTCTCTCTCTCTCTCTCTCTCTCTCTCTCTCAGTAACGACGGCAGAAGGATAATACTGTAACAGCATGATGGACAGGAACACATGAGGTGGAACCCAATAATCCAATAATACAGGAAGCCAATCAAACATAATACGTATACATAGGTGTGGTGATTACTGCTTAATGAGATCATAGTAGGCGAATGGAATAGCCTTGATCTGTGTTGATTGATGGTTTGTGGCCGCAAATGTCGACTGCCACCAGAATCAAAGAGCACAAATTTGTGATTAGGGCAGATGCTGATATGGTCCGAGATGGTGGATTTACTTATGTTTTTCTGTGTGCAAGGATTTTCTTAAGTAACTCATACAGCATTCCATTCACCAAGCACTTACATAACTACGCATATTGCTTCTTATGTACAGAACGCCAAACCTGGTGTTTTGGGGCGTTGATAAAACTTTAAAAGGGATGGGTAATACATTGGACACTAAACGAGATTCCCTTTCATATCAAGTTTATGTTCATCGTGGAATAAAATTGCTTTGAAAAACTCGGGACATAAACTTGATATGAAAGAGGATCTCGTTTAGTGTCCAATAAAATCCTCATACAATGAGACATAGGATGTAACAGAACGTGGATATCCACCTAATGCAATGAGATATGGGATGTACTCGTAACAGAAACATACGCCAAGCCAGCTTTCCTGATAGTATGGAAGTATCCAATCGCTATCTCGCCCTTGATGTCCCCAAACTGGGTGAACGGCTAATGCAAATAACGGTAATTTCATCTCCAGCAACGGGAATAATTATACCTCCAAATATTGTTTTTCTTATTAACCTCATACAAAGCAATTTTCGACCAATTATCAACACCTTCTTCATGTTTTCGAGTGATGTCGATATACCCAAAGGGTCAACATAGGGAAAGAAGACTGAAGGGCACGCAAGCTCTGAGTAACTTGAATTTTTTAATGTCTTTTTCTTCCACTTCCAGGCATAATGACTCAGGCATGTTTTCAATATGTTTATATTTGAGTTAATGTCAATACTTATTCCTGTCAGTTTAATCGTTAAAGTATAGCTGTCACGGTCGTTTTATCATAAATTGATTTTGAAATAAATAATATTACTGACAACACAACATAAGTATATTTTGGCAAATAATAGTTTAGTGTGTTCCTGTATCGTAAATATCATGTATAGTGAGTGAGTGAGTGAGTGAGTATGGTTTTACGCCGCTTTTAGCAATATTCCAGCAATATCACGGCGGGGGACACCAGAAATGGGCTTCACACATTGTAGCCATGTCGGGAATCGAACCCGAGTCTTCGGCGTGACGATCGAACGCTTTAACCACTAGGCTACCCGACCGCCCCACCATGTAGAGGAATATACGTCTTGTTTGTTCCTAATATATGATATTTACAATGCGAACACACGAGTGTTCATCGATTTTTAAGATGTAATTATTGAAGGAATTGTTTAAACCGTGTATGAAAACAACGTTCGAGTATATTAGTTACGCTCCTTGATCAGGAAACGTCTGGGGAGAGGGCTCTCCGATCTCAAATAATGAAATTACACGGAATGCTGAAACGTAAGTCTCTACAAACATATTCGCATTAAGTGCCTCAGTTCAAATGAGTGCCAACAACAATAAACAAGCATGGCGACACTGGGTGTAACGATATGGACAATCAGGTATAAGGATCACTTGTACGCTTTAATACAGTGCCACAACAACAGTTCTCCAGTTCACAACCGGCTTCCTGAAGCAACAGCGTCCACAAGCCTTTGATCGAAGTCTTGTTTCCACCCTTGCCACATCAAGCCCACTTTCTTGTGCTAAATATTTTTGGACTATCGCACTAATCAGAAAACGTTTCACACAGTCAACATCCACGACTGGTACACCTTCGTATGAAAGTGATTTACCGCTGGATGCCTTTGTGGTTGTATGTTTTTTCACATTTTAAACTTCCAAACGATTGCCTATGTTTTTGTGTCCGGGATGAAATCAGGAATGTTTTAGTTATCTGATCGACTATGGTAGTCGCCATCTTTGTGAAGCTATGCGCGATAAGAGCAGCGATCTGATTGGATATCGCATTTTCATTACAAGGGGCACAACTCCTGATGGAGGCAGGGTCGAGCCAAGAAATGTGGCCTTGGCGTGGCAAGGGTAGAAATAACCTTTAATATAGGCAATCTATCAATGATTGAGACTGTTAATAAGCTGCTAGAAGATGCAGCAGAAAAACAATCATGGACAAACTACTTGGGAAACTAAGTAGTGAAGTCAAACAGGTGCATAGTGAGTTGAAAATGAATGTCAGTGAGCAGAATTGGTTATCTATTAGATCACATTGCAGGCGTTGACGTTTTACCTAAATGACACATTGTGGATGAGTCTATAAATAATCACTGACATTTTTTATGACACTTTCCGATAAACACGAACGTTTGTGTTCTTAATGGTCGTACATAAACAGAGGCGGATACAGCTTTTTTTAAAAGGGGGGTGCACAATTAAGATCTATTTATTGTCTTTAGTGACATCCAGGAAGATGTGTTTGTTTTTTACAATCTATTCCTCCAGATCACAATTACTAGCATACAATTGTCTTTTCCAATTGTCCTTCAAACTCAGCTCTGTACAACTAAGGATCCTAATCAACAGAATGTAGATGAATTTATTTAGTCCAGCTGACTGTAGCACGTGTTTTGATGTTGTCCTTTATTATTCAAGATCATGTCCCATGTAGTTTGTCATTCTTGTTATTTTCTCTTATCCTCCATTTAACCAAGCACACGCCAACCTTTGGTCCACTTAAACTATAACCTTTTTTGGTTACAATACATGGTGACACCTTGGTTAATATAAATATTGTTCACATATACATTATGAGCATCGCCCAACTTTTAAAAAGCTTGCACATTATCATATTATTGTCTTGTACACGGTGACTTATACAATCCCAGCAGATTGTGTATGATCAAAAACTCATAACGTGTTAGTGGGGGTTGGGGTGGGGGGCGGGGGGTGCACCCACAAGTAAAACATGTTTATATCTTCACGCTCTTTTATCTCATGACATGCGTAATAAGTGTAACTCTCCATTCTCAATATGCTGCAATAGCGCCATGTGTTTTGGCTTTTGTTCTGTCCGACCTCGTAGAAATATGAATTGGAGGTGTTGCACTGGAAACCGACAGGGATGGAACATCTCTACTACAATGAGACAAATTAACATGTTCGAAAAATTGCTCCTAGCGTGTGGTCTGCAACCAGTGATCCAGACCGATGTCCCACTGCACTGTACCATTCATCACCGCCTGCATGTTTCCGCCGTCATGGACGTCCCCCTCTCGAAGGCCGCCCTGCGTCGAAATGGCGCAAGCCAATCAGAAAGCGCTTCAGGATATGGGTACTTCGATCAATATTATCCTGTGTGTTTCATTTTAATTTGGCAAAATGCTTTGGTTTAAAAACTGTTGGAAAATGAACATCGTAGGTTATTTTATACCCTTTCAAGTGTTTATAAATAGTAAGTCGATAATATGAGCGAAAGGCACATGTTCCCTGAATCAAAACTCTAGATCTGTTATTGCGTTGAGTAGAATTTACCACTTGAACATAATACTCTTCGGATTAAAATAACTGTATATTTATTCATATCAACTTTAAAACTAGTATATTACATTGTAAGTGTAGCGGCTCTAAAAATTTCCGAGTCCCGTGATGGGATTTGAACCACGCACCTTCTGATCTGAAGGTTGTGTGAGACCATTTAATTCTGTAAGTGATCAATCGCATATTCTAAATGAACCTGATTATCTGAATAATGTATCATTTTGCTTTGATAAATAAATCTAAAACGTTTTCAAACAATTCCAAAATAAAGGATGAGGATATAAACATATTTAGGCATCAAGACGCGTTTATATTATCGGACAAGCATTCAATACTTTTTACAACGTAGGTACCAATCTGGGGAGAGGAAGTGCCCACTGTTGATGAAACGACAGAGGTCATATTGGATTACTAATTATTAGCTGAGAAAATGATAAGGCTCGGGTCAAGAAATAATTGATTTACTTAACGATACACTGCCTGGAATCCTAGGTTCAATGGATACGGTATGGAAATATTCAATTTTGGCGAATTAGATAAGCCGCACTGTTGGATTTAGATTTTTCGGAACATTAGTTCTGGAAATGCATGACGTAAGAGTTTATTTCAGGTACTCAATACAAGCTTTTTCAGTATCCAGGTATCTTCAGTGGACATGTCTGTGACATTGAAAACAATCTTCGTTATTCCAAGACAATATATATGAAAAGGAGGATAAGAGTAGATAAGGTTTTCTGTGATGAATGAAGCAATACGAAGCACAAGGAAGAGAATATATGGATGTCAACTTCTATTTACCCTTTGCTGTGTCCATTCTTTCACCTATCAGTGCTAATTACCCAGGCCTCCTGCTTGCCCAGTGTCCATTACCTTTTACTTATTTATGATAACTTAAGTACTGGCTTCCACACCTTCAGCGCTAATTAATGTTAAGTTTTGTCTTCCATTATCTATTGCTAATCACCTATCAGCGCCAATCATCTGTTGGCTTCCTTTGTTAGTTTCCCCCCTTTGTTATTTTCCACCTTTTGTTATCTTATTATTTTGTTGTCCTTACATGAACATAAATATGCTTTCTGCCTCATGGCATTCATTCACCTCATGAAGGAGTAAGCATATACTCCGAAACGTTGTGTTCCTCATAATAAAGAAGTTGACATCAATCTATTCTCTTCCTTATATGCAAAATTGTTTTTCTTTGTATATATTGGTAAAGGGAGACAATTGCCATATGTTCTAATATATTGTTCTGTATGTGCAAAATTGATCAATGTGTTTCTCTGTATATATCGGGGAAGGGGGATACTTGCAATGATATTGATAGGTTAGTGTTTGAGGCGTCTGGTACTTTTCCAGGCGCGACTCTTGGTATGTGAATATTTTTATGGTCTATGCTCTTAGCGGATTAGCAGACGGAGGTGAAAGCTTTATTATAATCACTTGAAAGTGTTGAATTTAGTTTGTGCTGAGCTGTCAGTTTAATTGTACGATATACATTGTACAGTCATCATGCTCTGATGCCATGGCCTTGGAATTTTGCTTATCATTACTACTCGTAGATAGAAATCAAGTTGAGCTCAGCTTAATATTGTTTGCAGAGTCAACAAACTACGACTGTAAATTTATTGTACAACAGACACAAGAAAATAAATAAAAATGTTACAAATACAAATTATTAACAAGGGGAATATGAATACTAATACCTGTACATGGACACTTGTTTTATATTTCCTTATCTACTTGTCAAGCAATTTAACAAGACAACAATCTTGCTTAAAGTCTAAAACAAATTCACGATCTCTATAATGAGAAAGTCTGGTTATTGGGCTAAGAAGAATCCAGTACGAATCAACGTGAACATGTACGGTATGCAATGAAAACCTTTAAAACAATTACATGACATTGTATATAATAAACGTATTGGCAATCAGGCCGTTTGTCAACATAATGACGATATGAATTGAAGAACGAAAGTGATACGTTCATGCTTCAAAATAAACGGTTATTTGCACAGTATCTCTCCTTTCGTGTATATATAGAATACTTAACGCCTTCTTGATGTCGATATGAGATGATATGAGGGAGATGTAATGGTAACATATTAATCTTTTTCATTCAGATTAGCAATGTATCTGGTCATGTAAGGGGGGGGAAGTAGCTAGCAGTCAACCACACTCACAACTTCCATACTAATATTTCAAGGTTTTCCGCAACTTTCAATTTGACGTTCCCAGTAGGCCTAAAGGACACTTATCCCACCTCCTCCTTTGAGAAGAGAGGTGTGGTTTTGCAGGTCACCCACGAAACTGATACAGCGCAACACAACTGCCCATCAAGCACTGCAGTGGGACTAAAGGCTGTATGATATAAATGAACCATTCATCTTATGTTTTCAACTGATAGACCTTTTTATGACCTGGCCTGCCAGTTTCCAATACTATTCCGGATCCAAGAAGGGAGACAGGCTTCTTTTCAGACATTCAACAGTGCAGTATTCTGGACATTCGTTTGTGCACTTTCATTAATTCTAGGGTATGTTATTGGATTGCGTTTTAAATTGTAAACCTGAAACTGTTTCTAAATATGATTTATTAAAAAACGATAAATATTAATCGCTGATGTCACGAAACTTACACCATGAGGAGTAAAAGCACACATTTAGTTATATTTGATTCACTACTTTTTTTTTATTAAAATTCAATCCCAAGATGCGTTGTGAGTTGGCTCAGTAGTCACAGTGTTGGCATAGCCCCGAGATCGATGTCACTCGACGACGCAGCGCTACTATGAATACCAAGTGTGCATGTGCAGATATTGAACTTTTTAAGCTACCACATATCGTATTGTGAGTGGAGGAAAACCAAATGTCATTAAGCAGTTTCGTTGCGTGTGCTTTCCGCACAATGCTTTATTTTTCAGGTAAAATCATTGTTTTCCTTAAACGTTGACTTAACAAAGGCATTACACACTTAAAAGTTCCAGAACAAGGTTGAAAGTGAAAACAATGAAGGAAACAAATGGCTTTCCCTACCATGAGCAAATACTGTAATTTTCCTGAGATCGTATCAGTTATGTATGATTACAGCGTTTTAATTGCCAACTCTTTCTGAATAAAAGAAACATTTCCGTCTGTATTTTATTGACTAGTTATGTTCTAGACAGTTGGATAAGTCTATCTGTCTACCGCCGTGTACAACCAACTGCCGTTATGTTACAACACGAAGTGGATAGCCCAAGGTGACGTTCTGGTTGACAAGTTATTAGTACTTTGCATGTATTTCCTTTACGTTTCTGTTCTCAGTTACTCAGATTGTATGTTCATATGAGCGGAATAAAATATGTTAACCTTTAACAACTAGGGGGGGATCAAAGATTGCTGAATATATATGTATCATTTCATACATCCGAAGCGATGATGGTGAGAATTACATAATATAGGTAGCAGTGGCGGTTCCTAACATGTGGTTCTTAATGATGACCATTTTCACAGGTAAAACTTCCTTATGCAATTAGACTATTACACGCATGTATACATACACTGGATACAAACTTACAGCACGGAATGTCTTGTGATATTTTGTGTGGTTAAAGTAATTCTTACCTATGTGTGGATTACAGCATGAGTGTACGTTTCACGACTACCAATCACCATGGCACATAGCTTTACATAAAGTACTTTGTTCAAAGCTGATATAAATATAGACCTGATATAGATTTGCCAAATCTATCAGGCCTTTACAGGATAGAATTTGTAAATTATGTAATAATGCTGTGGAAGATGAGATACATTTTCTCATTAACTGTCTATTTTATTCTGATTTATGGTTGAGAGTTATAAAGTCTGATCCTATATTTATTTCATTCTCTCCTGTGGACAAGACAGTGTTCTTAATGAACTGTAACACGTATATAAAACCTCTTTAAACCTATTTAAAAAATGTTTGCACATAGGCAACATTTCCTTACTTAAAATTATAATATATTATTATCGGGTTTTGCAATCCTATAAGTTATAATTCTGTTATATAAATAATGTTTTTCATTGTCCATTGTGTCTCATCGGCCTTTTATGGCCTGGTGTATGTATTTCATGCACGTTTTTTTATGTATAGTGTGTACACATAAAAAATATTTTCTTCTTCTTCTTCTTTTTCTTCTTCTTCCATAAAATAGGTAGGTTACAATAATATAATTAAATGTTATTACTTACAATGTACATACTTACCACAGTATGTATGTTTGGTGACTGTTTCTATACGAAAGGAGTTGCCACATACTAGTATACAATAGGTAGTCATGATCAGCTAAAAATTAGTCTAAAATATATTAAAGCATTTGGTGTGTGTCGCGAAAGTTACAAAATATTTGATTTGATATATGAATAACACAAATACCAATCATTATAAATGTTGATAATATTAGAAGGCTAGGTCCCTTTTGGGACATGTCTCTTTCATATCTGTCAGTATATATCAGGAGTATCTCCTCTATTTCACACCAGCCTCTAATAACAATTCCTGCGAACAAGCAATGGGACGAAGTACGCCTCTAACATGAATTGGAAAGAATCATTACTGCCATAAGGAAGAGAGTATATTGATGGCAACTTCTTTATTATGAGGAATACAACGTTTCGAAGTATATGCTTACTCCTCCATCAGGTGAATGAAGGAGTAAGCATATACTCCGAAACGTTGTGTTCCTCATAATAAAGAAGTTGACATCCATATATTATCTTGCTTGTGTGAATCGCTTCTAAATGCCCTGCAAAGACCTGATTACTGCCATTGCTTTAAGCATAACATAATCGCAAATAAGGTCGTCATGATAGCTTCAAGTGGATGTGTGTGGTGACTTCAAAGTAATGATATTACTATTTGAAACCTTCAACAAAAACCTCTGTCATTCAACAAAAGATATATCCATATATCTGAGTATTTATTTAACATAAACAGCGGTAATCTCCTGGAATGACACAACCGTCGGAAAATGGAAAACATTAAAACTGCTCACACTGTGTTGCAAAACGAATATATTTTAAACGTTTTCCTTATAAAGCAGTAGGATCTCTGCATTTGAACACAGCAGACGTGACCCAAAATTAACATATCGTAGTTATTAGTTTAAACAATAACGGTAAATGCATCATGGATCACTTGATTGTCTGGTTTGTTTACAGGCCGCCGTCACATGGCAGGAGTACTGCTGTGCAGGGTCAGGCAATAAATAGTAAATGTTACTTTCTTATACAAATTGCGAGAATGGCGGGTGCTACCAACAGGACAGGACATGCTGACCCTTTTCGTTAACATTGGTGTCATCACTGATTTTCAGTGGTCCATTCAGATTATTTTCACAGCTGTTTGCCCTTTACGCCAATCGGAATTTTTTTCCAGGGATAGCTAGACTGTTTATTCTCTTGCATGGACAATTTATATTATATTGATATTAATGTCTGCCCGGTCTGTGATATTTTGTCTGGTGGATGTTGATCTAGGACCAGACCAGCTGGCATGAGATAAAGACGAGTAGAGAACAGAAGTGTAACGGTATATTCTACAACTGGAAAACCCCGGTAGAGACGTCCAGGAGGTCGGTGATGTATAATTTTTGTCAGACCGATATATCATCTCTGATGTTGGAAACTACACAGTCAGCTTCGATTTGTTTGTTTGTTTGTTTGTTTGTTGTTTAACGCCGCACACAGCAATATTCCAGCTATATGACGGCGGTCTGTAAATAATCGAGTCTTGACCAGACAATCCAGTGATTTGACACCATGAGCATCGATCCGCGCAATTGGGATACGATGACATGCATCAACCAAGTCAGCGAGCCTGACCACCCGATCCCGTTAGTCGCCTCTTGCGACAAGCATAGTCGCCTTTTACGGCAAGCATGGGTTGCTGAAGACCTATTCTACCCTGGATCTCCACGGGACCAGTCAGCTTCGACGTATTGTCACGTCGCGTACAGTGAACACATGGATAACGACAGGAAAATATAAACTACATAGATATACTCTTAATGGATTTAAGTGAGTTGGCGGAGGTCTGTAAATTATCATTTTGGGATGGTAAACCAGTGGTTGATAGCATGACCATCGTCCCACGCCGTTGGGGCCCTAGGTTGAAACTGGGGAGCTATTCTGTCCGTGATTCCAGTCGCGGAAACTGATGAAGCCGATAATAAAGATGAACCATTTGCTGTTTCTATATATCACCTGTACGATTATCACAGATTTGCAATGCTACAAGTGGAGAGTTAACGCCTCATTGAACAGTACTTGCATATGGATGGTGCCGATGGAACAGCGATTCCTGGCAGCTATGGAACAGCGAGTTACGGCTCATCAGAAACGTTTGATGTCTAAATTCTTTTACGTCATGATAACGTGCAAGTGCAGTTAAGATTATTTGCACCTCAGGTCATGGAGAGGCTCTTCGGAGTCCGTGCACGTGGCCAATTGAGACCTTGTTCAGAGGAAGTCTTGTCCTACCTGCAGGTGCTTGAGATATGCACAACATAAAAATATGAATTTTTTGGTGTTTATGTTTAAATACTTATTTATACAGAAACAAGTATGCATACCCTTCCCACGACGTATATACGAATCAGAAGCCAAGGTCGGCACGTCGAAGTACTGCTACCTTGATATGTAGGAGCAAACAATGTCTCTGGATAATCTGTGTAACCTTGACTATGTAACCATATCGCGACTGAACAGGCCTTTGGTCTGTTCTACGTTGAGAAACATACAAATACAAGTTTACCGTTATAAACAAAATACATTCCTGTCTAGGACATACATGTATGTAGGTAGCCAAAAATAGTTTACATGATTCAGTGTATCCTGAAACATCGGTGTGTATGGTTTTAAGGCACTTTTATCAATATTCCAGCAATATCACGGTGGAATTTCATCGGTATGAATCGGAACCTTGCGAGTGGCGAAAGAAATTATGTTCCTGATAAATGTGACAGAGATAATTATTTCCATGATTTGACGTTTTCACAAAATAGTAGCATATATGATATATATTTACTGTCACATAAGTTGCCCTATTTGTTATTGAGTGTGTGGTTCCAATTGTAAACGGCAACACCAGAAAAAAAACATTCAGTGTGGTATTTCTGTAAAACAGAATTCTGTCCCTGTGGTTTACATTCATGCAGTCCCTCGCGTGGACAGTTATACCATGTTATTTGGGTATAAGGTCAAGGTCAACGTCAATATAATGTAGGGGCGGTCGGGTAGCCTAGTGGTTTATGCGTTCTCTCGTCACGCCGAAGACCCTGGTTCGATTCCCGACATGGGTACAATGTGTGAAGCCCATTTCTGGTGTCCCCCGCCGTAATATTGCTGGAATATTGCTAAAAGCGGCGTAAAACCAAACTCACTCACTCAATATAATGTATGCCGTCATGTCGGCAATTCGCCATCAGCCTCTTTCCCCAACCAGACACACTTACTAAACCATTTACGTTTACATATCAGGGGCTGTGGGTTTGCATATATAACGGTGGAATCTTTGTCTCGTGTAGACCTGGATCCGATTCCGAACATGGGCATCGTCAGTGAACCCAACCTTTGTTTCCAGGCCGTGTTTGGACTTGAGTATTGTTACTAACTGTGGTTACACCTGATATTGACATTGTTAATTGAGCTGTTACACCGATCCTCTTTTAGAGCGTGTCCATTTGTCACCTGTTACAAGTTATTGGTTTTGTCAATGAAAATTGCTATTGCCGGCTGGTTCTGTTCCTGTCGTCGGCGTCGTTCAATCTCATCCCAGACATTTTCTATAGGGGAACGGTCGCGAAAAACAACCGTTCATGGCAGTACTACAATGTTATGCTTCCTCAAACAGTCGGCAGGGGGGGGGGGGGGGGGGGGGCATTATCCTGCCGCAATGATAAATTAGGTTCTCCAACGCGTGTGATGCCATCCCATACCACTTAACGCAAACGACACTGAGTACTGCAAGCGTCGCTAAAACGCATGTAGAACCCTTGCACCACAACCACTGCTGTCCCCATGAAACCAGGACTCATCTGTGAACAATCTGCTGTCCCAGTCCTGTCTTCTGAACCCCAGATGCCGTCAACACATGACGGTGACGTTGAAGCAATACTGGGCGTATCGTTTGACATCCTGGCCGGATAGTGTTCTGCCACCAATTGTTCTCGAACTAGGAATTGTACGAGCGGATAATGTGGCAGTTTGGTATCGATTCCGTAGATGCACCAACCGAATATGGTTGTCATTTTGACGTGACGTCACATGTGGATGACCGGCCCATGACCCGTCATGAGTGTTGCTCTGCTGTAGATAACGTCTCATAAGAGATGATACTGTGTTTTGATGAGCATTAAAAAGGTCTGGCAACTTTGTTTTGCGCCATTCCTGTTTGCCGTTAAAACTATTAGTTTCATAATTTAGAAGTATCCTATTTTTTTTTTTGTCATTTTACGATGCATGAAGAGCGAATACAGTTACTTTAAAAAGAAAATGACAAACCTAAAGCTGTTATTAAATTCACGACTTAATTGCGACTAAACCTGTTTACATGTAGCTTCGGACCCTTGAAGATCCGGCGTAGAATAGGTCTTCACCAACCCATATTTGCTGTGAAAAGTGGCTATGCTTGCCGTAAGAGGCGACTAACGGGATCGGTCGGTCAGGCTCGCTGACTTTGTTTGATGTAGCATTGGATCCGTGAAGATTCCGGGGTAGAATAGGTCTTCACCAACCCATACTTGCTGTAATAGGTGACTATGCTTGTCGTAAAAGACGACTAACGGGACCGGGTGGTCAGGCTCGCAGACTTGGTTGATGCATGTCATCGTATCCCAATCGCGCGCATCGATGCTCATGTTATCAATCACTGGATTGTCTGGTCCAGACTCGATTATTTACATACCGCCGTCATATAGCTGGAATATTGCTGTGTGCGGCGTTAAACAACAAACAGACAAACAGACATATAGCATGGAGCATCAGTAGAATTGACGCGGACAAACGGGATAAGTCTCTCCTTGTTTCTTATCGTCTCGTGTGTGAGGAAATGACAGGCCATGATCCTATACATGCTCAACGCGCTGCTCTTTAATCGGATGTTAGCACGGCTCGTATTCCTATCTGGACAAGGCAGGCGATATCAGTCGTTCCTACTGTATCATAATAGCCCTTGTTCCGAACATTTACATACATGTGGACATCTTTACCAAACATGTTGTTAAGAGTTCAAGATGGGTTAGATATCCTTGTATACTTTCATTGTGATGAAACGATGTCTATGAAATAACATTCTTAGTGTTTTGTGAAATCCTACAGGGATCAGTTACTTCACCTCAAGAAGGTTCCACGGTGTAATCGTTAAGATACACATGGATATCCCTGTGGACTGTCAGTGTTCTCACGGCGATACGCCGCCATGACATATCGTTATGCACTCGTTGGCCTCGGTAAAGGGCCTTTTATGTGGTTGTGGGTATTGCAGACCTCTATCTGAACAGGTATTGCAGACCTCTGTCTCAACAGGTAATGCAGACCTCTGTCACAAGAAGTAATGCAGACCTCAATCACAACAGATAATGCAGACCTCTGACTCAACAGGTATTGCAGACCACTGTCTCAACAGGTATTGCAGACCACTGTCTCAACAGGTATTGCAGATCACTGTCTCAACAGGTATTGCAGACCACTGTCTCAACGGGTATTGCAGACCACTGTCTCAACAGGTATTGCAGACCACTGTCTCGACAGGTATTGCAGACCACTGACTCAACAGGTATTGCAGACCACTGTCTCAACAGGTATTGCAGACCACTGTCTCAACAGGTATTGCAGACCACTGTCTCAACAGGTAATGAAGACCTCTTGGAGCTACAGATAATACATATGTCCGTCACACGAGGCAAAGTAGACCTCAGTCACTACAAATAAAGCAGACCTGTTTCAAGTAATACAGAGCACAGGCTCTATAAAGAGGTACCAATGCAACCAGCGACACTAATGGATGTCCAGTGTGCACTTGGTATGTCGTTTAAGATGTAGCTGCATGTTCCCACAAGAATCCTGCTCAGTTTCAGTCTACACTAACCCCTGTGACTTCGAGTCGATGAGACTTTATACCAGTAAATACCAAAGAATACTAAAAACATTACCCAAAACATAATATTCTTTTTCAAATTTTAACTGCCGGCCAAAAGAAAGTATACACCGATGTTAGATAATGGCTTACAATTAAACAAGATTTACTATTATAATCATTTATATTTATTATGGATATGTATGCGATACGGTAACTGAGTTGTGTTTTTACCTTGCAGTGTCCTGTGACTGTTTTCAGCATAGCATGTGTTTGTTTTGTTTGTTTGTTTGTTTGTTTGTTTAACGCCGCACATAACAATATTCTAGCTATATGACGGCGATCTTTAAATAATCGAGTCTTGACCAGTAAATCCAGTGACTGATATCATGAGCATCGATCCACGCAATTGGGATACGATGACCTGCATCAACCAAGTCAACGAGACTGACCACCCGATCCCGTTAGTCGCCTCATACGACACGCATAGTCACCTTCACGGGTCTTTCGGCCTAGTAACGTTTGTAACTTGTTGTTCAAATCCACTTTGGAAGAGTATGCTTTCTGCTTAGTATAAATCATTAATGTATGTTGAGACGCTGTATTCTTCTTCAAAATTAAAAACGTGACAGAGATAAACAAATTTATAATCGTCTTGGGTACAATGTTGTATGATACCTTGTCAAACACGTGCACTTTCGCTGTCACTTCTTTCAGTCGACGAATCTAGAATTCTTATCTCCTCTCTCTGTTTCAGACATTTTGAACGTACATGAATCCTCAGTATGTGAATAAAGAAAATAACTAAGTACAAACACGGTAGAGCCACAAAGGTACTCAGAAACACAAGAGGTAGAGTCCGCTTCAATTTGGACCAATCAAGAATCTTGTAGATATACGGTTCTCCCTTTTCATTGGTCCCACCAAGTATGTGATAAACGACACTGAAAACTGTGTAGATAACGCCATAGATAATTGGGTAGATCACGTGATACACACGAACTGGCATGGCGGTGATGAGGTGGTTGAACAAGACGTAGATGGAGTTCATACCGTGGAGGATGAATCGCAGCAGTGTAAGATCTTGATCTGAAAAAGAAGATATATCAATACACGCGTATATCCTGTAGTAGATCATTTTTTTGTAATAGATTTATTTATGGTAAACCGATGTAATAAGAAACCCATTACATAGTACACAGATTTTTTTTTAATGTTATGTAAGAAGGTAAAATTTATTCACTTTTGAAAATAAAGATCCAGTAGATGGCGCTGATGTGTAAACTCCCTTCAGTGACGACACTGTTGAGGAGCCAAGATACCTTTATGTACCAAGGTAGATATGAGGTGAAACCTGAAGATGAAAAAGCATTCATATTACACAAAAATGTGTGTGAGTACCATTTTACTCCACGTCATTGAGGATGTAGCAAATGAGAGAGTTGTGTGTATTGTATACTTGCTTCGCAAATCTTTTGAACTTTGGATTTTGCCAGCAAACGTTTCAATACCTTGATAGTTTAGTGTATTCGATAAATACTGTCTTTATATTTTCCAAAAGAGAGAACAATCGAGGCAGCTTTTGCGAGCCCTAATTAGTTTATTGATATATCGATTAATACGTGATCAAGTTTACCCTTTATAATGTCCTGTCTGTTGATCCTGACGAACACCACGATGACTGCGTCCAGGACAGCACTGGTGGTCAGCAGGAGGTAGGTCCAGTTGGTGAGGTAGATGAACCACACAGCGCCACCTAGCGGTGATGACGTCACTTTGGTCGAATACACCATGCTACTGACAAGCCAGGAGGTATGAAACAGAGCCCAGAATGTCCTCCAGGACAGGTAGAGACGAGGGTGGCCCCACTGAAACAGAAGACAACAACACAATGAACTTTTTTTGTGTAATATAGCATCTAAATATATTTGCTAAATATGAATGGTTTTTATTTTATTTTCCACGGGTAACGCTGCCATGAGTGAACATATTCAACGAGAATAACGTCATGGGATTGACGTGTAAATTGCCAAGGTATACATCTTCTGTTTGCCATGGGAAGACTTAATGTCATTTATATTCGAACATTCAGCTGTTGTTCTCAGATGGTGAGTGAGTATGGTTTTACGCCGCTTTTAGCAATATTCCAGCGACATCACGGCGGGGGACACCAGAAATGGGCTTCACACATTGTACCCATGTGGGGAATCGAACCCGGGTCTTCGGCGTGACGAGCAAACGCTTTAACCACTAGGCTACCCGACCACCCCTGTTCTCAGATAAGCGGCTCCGAATATCAAAACCTCAACAGCTTGCATTTCGCGGAAACCAAACGTAAAATATTCTACAATGTAAATGTCGTTGATGTCATTGATTCTGAAGTATCTCGTTCTCCAGCAGAGAAAGGTGAGTAGGTAGATTAGATTATCAAACAACGGTTATAACGAACACGTTTATAACGAACTGACGGATATGACGAACTTACTTTTTTGTTTTTGGTCCTGACTATTTGCTGTAGTTATGCTGTATGTATGCTTATATCGAACTACGGTTATAACGAACTAAAATTAGTAGTCCCTTCAGTAGTAATCATCATCATCATCACCATCATCATCATCACATCATCATCATCATAAGGCTATTTATATAGCGCAAAATTCACATCACTGAGGGACATGCTCAATGCACAAAGTCAGCATATGTACATATCTACAATAGAGAGGGGACATTAAGATAGTAAAAATAAACACATATTGTTTTGAGACCGGACTTAAACACAGTGGTAATATGTGCACTTTAGAGGCTGAAGGGATGAGAGTTCCAAAGAGAGGCGCCAGCATGAGAGAAGGATCGAGCACCGAAGGAATTTAGTCTGTATATGGTACAGAAGTTGGTTATTTGATCGGAGATTTCTGGTTGATTTGTATTGAGAAAACATTTCTTGAAGATAGGCAGGGCCAGTGTTATGAAGAGACTGGTAGACAAGAGAGAGGATTTTAACATCAATCCTCTCGCGTATTTGCAGCCAATGTAGTGACTTCAAGATTGGGGAGATATGTGACAGAAGCTGTATTATTTACATTAAGCAATAATCCAGAACTATGGCGGCATACTGTAAATAATCGAGTCAGGGCAAGACAATCCAGTGACTGATATAATGAGCATCAATCAACGTTATTTGGATACGATGACATGCCTCAACCGACTCAGCGAGTCTGACCACCCTACAATTTTCAGCCTTCGAGAGCAAACCGCCATGACTGAGTAAGTTGGGTTTAACAATATACTGGAACAATATTGTAGTTATGTCACGGCGTGGTAAATTGGTTTGGGGGAAAGTCCGAAGTGACACGACCGCCTCCGTGGTCTAGTGGTAGAGCGTCCGCCAGGAGAGTGAGGCATCATGAATGAGTGAGTTGGGTTTAACGCCGCTTTAAACAGTACTCCAGTTATATCGCGGCCTGTCAGCTTAATGTGGGATGAAAACCCGAAGTGATGCAGGTCTCAGACGTTTAACACTTCGGTGAAACCCACGAGCACGGGTATGGTGCTGACAAACCTAGAAACATATTTGGGGCGAACAGGGATTCGAACCCACAATCATAGGTTTCTGACATGCCGAAGGGACGCAACTCTGCCGACGAATCGCGGCGCCTTAGACGACTGGGCCATCCGTGCCTCCGCGAGGTAGATTGGTGCGTGGGTGTGAAAGTCCGAATTGACAAAGGTCCTACACGTTTACAGCTGGTGAAACCCGAACACTGTACGGTGCTGACACACCAAGGATCATCATCATGAAGGATTCGAACCCACTCACGGCGTGCCCTGTCTTCACTAACAGTTGTAGTTATGTTAACTGGACCACCTATGCACCCACGGATCACTTTGTACGTAGTGAACATTCTAGATAGACCAGGGTATCCTCTCGCGATACAGCTATACGATACACATACTATGGAATAAAAGAAGGAACATTGTCGGGTTGTCGCCCTTACAAAAACAAGCAAAAAGTGTCAAAACTAGCCAAAGCACGACAATGCTACAACGCGACATGTTAACCATTTATTGCGTTGTCGTATTGCCATAGTTTGAATCCTTTTTTCTACTATTTATTATAACCAAAGGACGACAACGCGACCACGCGACATTTTTTAAGGTCAAAATATATCGCATTGTCGCATTGACGCGCATTGGTTAATTTTGACACTCTTTGCTTGTTTTTGTAAGCGCGACAATGTCTCTTCTGGGATTCCATACATTCGGGGTATTCAGCCCATCAAGGTATTTGGGCAATAGAAAGAGCCCAACAATATGAGATCTGATAATTCCAATATTTACACTGATGACTCAGCTGTCAGACTACAGACACCTGGTGTTCGTGCAGAGGGAGAGTCAGTAACTCCCGTCGTTAGTGTTTGATATACAGCTGGTCTTTCAACGCACCCCCCGACGGCGTGCATGGCAACATTGTATTTGTACTTGATAGCTGAGGTATGTGGATTAATTTTACTGCGCCGTCAAAACATACCCGGGGACACTTGTCCCAATGTCAATATAATTTACGAAGCACCTTTCCATATCACTAGAACACTTTTGAATATTAAAATACCTTCCTGTCTTCAATGCAAAAAAACATCTTAGGTGCCTGATTTACTTGAATATTTTCGCCACTTTATAGATTTTAAAGTTTATTGAAATAATCAGTAAACATAATTCTGAATTTGGAAAATACTCGATTTTGATTGGTCTATCAAGGATAACACAATACACCCCCTCTGATTGAAACAGCCGATCTGAGGCGGATATTTTTTTAACAGTACTTCTTTATAGTCATTGTCGGAAATACTTGTATGTACAATTATAGGCAACAAAAATGCTCCGGTTACTACAATATTCAAAGGATGTGTGGCCCTCTATTTCGTGCATAAAACACGATAGAAATCTACCAAGAAAATGTATTTCAAATTTTGAGGACAACAGAGAGATTGCCCATTGGCGCTTTTCTATTTACGACTGTGACGTCATATCTTTTGCGTCACAAATGAGCGATATAGACCTCTCATCATAATTACGTTCGGTGTAGAACGAAAGCTTTGCAAAGCTTGGTTTTCTTTAGGGGTGCCCACCTCATGTTAGTTTACGAAGCTGTAGTGCCACATGCTTTTGTGCCTGTCATAGGTTCGAGTGAAGTATTACGCTGCAAATAAACAGCTTGAGCATACAGAGCGCCATATTTTATTTAAAAGCTGTTGTCGGTGACTCCGTAAATTCTGATCGACAGTCAAATAAAAACACTGGACTGAACCCATGTCCCTTCACTCCATATATGTTCTAACACCAAGGAGTGCGCGTTTTGTGTAGTCGGGGGCACGGGTGCTCAAGTCGTCTAAGGCGTCGCGATTCGCTGTGCAGAATTGCGTCCCTTGGGCATGCCAGAAACCTATGATTGTGGGTTCGAATCCCGGTTCGCCCCGATTTTGTTTCTAGGTTTGTCAGCACCATACACGTGCTCGTGGGTTTCACCGAAGTGGTAAACGTCTGAGACCTGCATCACTTCGGGCTTTCCTCCCACATTAAGCTGACAGGCCGCGATATAACTGGAATAGTGTTAACAGCGGCGTTAAACCCAACTTACTCACTCAACATTTTTTGTAGTCATCGTAGTATGTAGATAAATATACTGTGTTTTCAATGTAGAGCTAGGTTACCTGTAGATTTCACAGAGCTAAATTTAACATTTTAAACGTCGTGCTGCCCGTTCGAGTCTATATACAATTTTGCGCGGTTAAATCTAGCAAGCTCTACATTGAAAACAGGGTATGTTTATCTCCTAAATAAATCCTAGTCCTATCTTACCTGAGATGTGACAAATCTTTGCGCTTCACTGTGGTTCAATCCAAAGTTGGAAATGCGGAATTCGTTTTTGATGCCCATGATCAATGCTGATGTAGGTCGTTAAAAACTGGCATCTATTGACGAGGAAGATGAGACTAATTTAAAAGTCACACATTAAAGCTGTCTTCTGGGCGATATATTGTTCCAAGGTGTTTTGTGACCCTGATATTCCTAACCACAAATGACGAGATACGTCCTCCGAGATCCGAGTCTTGACAAGAAACACACTACAGTCTCTACCCACTGACAGAGAACACACGGCTCTTTCCAACTGTGTGTTGTGGCCTGGTGCCTGATTTCATTCATGAGCAGCCGTTGCTATATAAACGCAGTTTCCATATAACTGACGCGGGGGTGCTGGCAGCCTCTGATTTACCCCCGGGCTCGTGTGCAGGCAGAGGGCGCTGAACGGATGCCAGCAGTGTGGAGCGGACTGGACTCTCTCTCAGGCTTCAGCAGCTTGAATGTGTGGAAACAAATGATGATGTAACAGGCTGGTGGGGATGGGAGAGAGCGAGGCGGGGGATGAAGGTATGGGAGCGAGAGAGATGACGGGTGTTGAGGGTACGGGAGAGAGAGAGATGGCGAATGTTGAGGGTACGGGAGAGAGCAAGGCGGGAGTTGAGGGTATGGGAGAGAGTGAGGCGAGGATTATGGGTATGGGAGAGAATGAGACGGCGATTGTGGGTATGGGAGAGAGAGAGATGGCGGGAGTTGAGGGTATGGGAGAGAGCGAGGTGGGAGTTGAGGGTATGGGAAAGAGCGAGGTGGGAGTTGAGGGTATGGGAAAGAGCGAGGCGGGAGTTGAGGGTATGGGAGAGTGCGAGGCGGGAGTTGAGGGTATGGGAGAGAGCGAGGCGGGAGTTGAGGGTATGGGAGAGAGCGAGGCAGGAGTTGAGGGTATGGGAGAGAGCGAGGCAGGAGTTGAGGGTATGGGAGAGAGCGAGGCGGGAGTTGAGGGTATGGGAGAGAGCGAGGCAGGAGTTGAGGGTATGGGAGAGAGCGAGGCAGGAGTTGAGGGTATGGGAGAGAGCGAGGCAGGAGTTGAGGGTATGGGACAGAGCGAGGCGGGAGTGTATTCGTGGTGGGAAGGTCCCAGGGGTTTCACCAATGTGGAAGTAGTCCGTCGGTTTTGACGTCATTTCAAGAATACAGTCTGGGATACACATATGAACGTCAAGATCGCGGTCATGTGACCGACCTCTCGTGCAATGGAAAAGCCGTATATCGTGTAAACCTCAAATTAAAAATATACACGGCATTGAGCTGACTGCTGGAAAATGTAAAGTAATGTTAACAAACTAATTATATAAATATGTGGTATTGTATTGACTGTATTGCTATAATATTCAAGTTGCGAATAATTCTTTTTTTTATAGTTCAACTATATCTGTTTCGATACTCACCAAAATGTGTTTAACCTATATGTCAGTTGAACTCTTTTAAAAGGTCAAGACGATAATTGAACAGTTGTCCGAACCTGTTCAACACAGACAATTCCGTCAAAACAAGAAACTCTACACCAGCTCAATTTTAAAGCTTTGTTACTTGATTGACATTGTGACTCGTGTATGTGTCAATATGTTCCAGGAGCCAGGGAGGCGTGTTGGGGACTGTGAATGAAGGAGGGCCGGACCCCGACTGTGTCAAAGTAAAACTTGAACTGAAACCCAGAGCAGGCATCTAAAACCTGTTGGACTCCATGACACCTTATATCTCTCTGAGCCATAACAACACAGCAGGATATACATACACACGGAGTAGACCCCACTAGTTGTTATGCGTTGATATACACACGGAGTAGACCCCACTAGTTATTATGCGTTGATGTACACACAGAGTAGACCCCACTAGTTGTTATGCGTTGATATATACACGGAGTGGACCCCACTAGTTGTTATGCGTTGATATACACACAGAGTGGACCCCACTAGTTGTTATGCGTTGATATATACACGGAGTAGACCCCACTAGTTGTTATGCGTTGATATATACACGGAGTAGACCCCACTAGTTGTTATGCGTTGATATACACACGGAGTGGACCCCACTAGTTGTTATGCGTTGATATATACACGGAGTAGACCCCACTAGTTGTTATGCGTTGATATATACACGGAGTGGACCCCACTAGTTGTTATGCGTTGATATACACACGGAGTAGACCCCACTAGTTGTTATGCGTTGATATATACACGGAGAAGACCCCACTAGTTGTTATGCGTTGATATATACACGGAGAAGACCCCACTAGTTGTTATGCGTTGATATATACACGGAGAAGACCCCACTAGTTGTTATGCGTTGATATATACACGGAGAAGACCCCACTAGTTGTTATGCGTTGATATATACACGGAGTAGACCCCACTAGTTGTTATGCGTTGATATATACACGGAGTAGATCCCACTAGTTGTTATGAGTTGATATATACACGGAGTAGACCCCACTAGTTGTTATGCGTTGATATATACACGGAGTAGACCCCACTAGTTGTTATGAGTTGATATATACACGGAGTAGACTCCACTAGTTGTTATGCGTTGATATATACACGGAGTAGACCCCACTAGTTGTTATGCGTTGATATACACACGGAGTAGACCCCGCTAGTTGTTATGCGTTGATATATACACAGAGTAGACCCCACTAGTTGTTATGCGTTGATATACACACGGAGTAGACCCCACTAGTTGTTATGCGTTGATATACACACGGAGTGACCCCACTAGTTGTTATGCGTTGATATATACACGGAGTAGACCCCACTAGTTGTTATGCGTTGATATATACATGGAGTAGACCCCACTAGTTGTTATGCGTTGATATATACACGGAGTAGACCCCACTAGTTGTTATGCGTTGATATATACACGGAGAAGACCCCACTAGTTGTTGTGGATTGATATATACACGGTTGGTTTGTTTGTTGTTTTACGCCGCACTCAGCAATATTCAAGCTATATGACGGCGGTCTGTAAATAATCGATTCTGTACCAGACAATGCAGTGATTGATATCATGAGCATCGATCCACGCAATTGGGATCGATGACATGCATCGTGATTGAACTGGATCTCAACATGTGTGTTCAACAAATAACGTTGCTGTATGGCTGTCATTGCCTGTCTATCTAACCCCATAACACACACACACACACACACACACACACACACACGCATACGCATACGCACACACACATACGCATACACAAACACGCACACACATGCACACACAAACACGCACACGCTCGCACAAACACACACATGCACGCACGCACACACACACCACACACGCACACATACACACGCACACACTCACACGCACACACAGACCACGCCTTAGCATTGCTTTGACTGAATGTTAGTTCACGCCCTGTCCAGTCCCATCACGATGGGCTGTAAATGATCTAGTATAGCCAGACAAACCAGTGGTGGATATTATGAGCAACGCCCAAGCCATCTTCTTACCATTACACGTAATGAAACAAGTCACCGAGCCTGACCACCTGATTCAGTTAATGACTTGCCTCGGGCAAAGTAGACGTGTTCATCGCCTGTTTCTCCTGGAAATGTCTGTTCACAAGTGTCTTGAGTCGTGGACAGATGGCGCAATAATAAAATCACGTACACAGATTATCCTCACTATGTCCTATATGACAATCGAGGGGCGGTCGGGTAGCCCAGTGGTTAAAGCGTTCGCTCTTCACGCCGTAGACCTGGGTTCGATTCCCGACATGGGTACTATGTGTGAAGCCCATTTCTGGTGTCCCCCGCCGTGATATTGCTGGAATATTGCTAAAAGCGGCGTAAAACCATACTCACTCACTCACTATGACAATCGAATCTCTGGTACAATTAGATTTTGATCCCCACTTCCATGGGGCCACAAGACCACAAACGAATTATGCTGTAAGTTTTGTATCAAAGCTCGTTTTGCCTCATTTCTGCTTGATGGAAACAATTGTTATTAACTGCAGGGGTGAATAGATTCAGTTTGCGTGGCGCCTCTAGAAATATAGCCACTCTTGATGACGCATCCTGACGCCTGTTGGATATTGGATGAAAACATGTGTCGAAACAACGACATAACTACCAACTTGCAATTGTATATTTGTGTATATCTATGAATTTGATACATTTCAGTTAGCGCACCCGTTATTGTCACAGTCTATTCCTAATGTGTGCGTATTTTGGATGGTGTTGATTGTGCGTATTTTGGCTGGTGTTGATTGTGCGTAGTTTGGCTCTTGTTGATTGTGCGTATATTAGCTGGTGTTGATGGTGCGTAGTTTGGCTGGTGTTGATGGTGCGTAGTTTGGCTGGTGTTGATGGTGCGTAGTTTGGCTGGTGTTGATGGTGCGTAGTTTGGCTGGTGTTGATGGTGCGTATTTTGGTTGGTGTTGATGGTGCGTATTTTGGTTGGTGTTGATGGTGCGTATTTTGGCTGGTGTTGATGGTGCGTAGTTTGGCTGGTGTTGATGGTGCGTATTTTGGCTGGCGTTGATGGTGCGTATTTTGGCTGCTGATGACATTTGCGTATTAAAGCTGGTGTTGATGGTGATTATTCGTCTCGTAATGCCAGACACGGGGGATGCAGTTTTGGTAAGTTTCAGGTTCAAACGAGTGTGCCCTGATGTAAAAGGATATATCCCCAAGTCAAGATGTAACCCCAACTTTGTTGCGCATGGTTTAAAGCAAAGATTAAATATCTCTGTCTCTAAAGAAAAAGGTTAAAGATGCAAGTTCTGCAATTACAAGGCGGCGTTACTGTATTTATACTCTGTATTGTATACTAGTATTTGATTGAGTAATATATCATCACATTTATACATTATCATGATGTAACGTACTATTCTTAACCTGATCAACCGATCGTGCATCGCACGTATATTGTGCACTGATGTTATAACAGTAAAACCTCAATCATGTCCGATTGATACAAGTCTACCAACTTTCTTGCTTACTTCAACTTGATCTGATTTAATTTTGCACGATTCGTTAATGACACGTGTGTTTATAGCGATCAGTGTATATTTGTGAAGGTTACTATGCATATTGGTACATGTGTTATCTGGACACTTAACTAAACACTCACTCACTCACTCACTCACTCACTCACTCACCGACTCACTCACACACCCGCTTATCGACTCACCCGCCCACCAACCCAACCACCCAACCACTCACTCACTGACTCACTCACACACCCGCTTATCGACTCACCCGCCCACCAACCCGCCCACCCGCCCACTCACTCACTCACTCACTCACTCACTCACTCACTCTCTTACCGACACACCCGCCCACCGACTCACCCACTCACTCACTCACACAACCTCTAACCGACTCACCCGCCCACCCACCCAACCACTCACTCACTCACTCACTCACTCACTCACTCACCCTCTTACCGACACACCCGCCCACCGACACACCCACTCACTCACTCACACAACCTCTAACCGACTCACCCGCCCACCCACTCACTCACACACACACTCACTCACTTACCCGCCCACCCACCCAACCACTCACTCACTCACTCACACACACACATTCACTTACCGACTAACCCACTCACTCACTCACACACCCTCTTACCGACTCACCCGCCCACCCACCCAACCACTCACTCACTCACACACACACTCACTCACTTACCCACCCACCCAACCACTCACTCACTCACTCACACACACACTCACTCACTTACCCACCCACCCAACCACTCACTCACTCACTCACACACACACTCACTCACTTACCCACCCACCCAACCACTCACTCACTCACTCACTCACAGATTGAAAGGAATACAACACACGTCAAAGGACAAAGAGGCTAAAAATTTAACCTAGTCTTCATGAACATTCACAACATAATTTGAGTGAGGCGTTGATCTAAGAAATAATAGTTTGCAAGTTGTGTACAATGAAGAACAAGCATAATTCAATATGTAGGTCCTCAAACACCATTAATGTACTCGGGAGCCGGCTCAGGAATGCAGTTAACCTTGGCATGAACATACTGTGAGCGTTTACCTGAAATAAACAGCTAACTGTTTGACATGATAAATACTAAATTGCCACCATGTGTCCATAACACATGCTTTAGAGCAACGCACGTCATGGTTGCTGAACGCTGGAGGCAATCAGTCAAGTAGGTAAGTGTATGTAAGTACAATGCCTGGCAGTTCACGAGGGAATTAGTCCATCATAAGTCTTCTGCTGCCTATCCCGTCTGTAATAGACTACCATCTTTATGCATACACAGGGTATAACGTATAATATTATCTGTTTTTGTTTGTGGTTAATGTGACAGTATGTTTTAGAGCCACCATTCATGTATGTTACACTGGTAAGTGATAAACAAGATATGACGAGGTCTTATTACGTTGTTTAGATTCTGTTTCCTTCCACGTGACAGAGATGAGAGTTGGATACAGCTGAACCCTTGACGTGTTGCTGTCAGTGTCCACGTGACAGAGATGAGAGTTGGATACAGCTGAACCCTTGGCGTGTTGCTGTCAGTGTCCACGTGACAGAGATGAGAGTTGGATACAGCTGAACCCTTGACGTGTTGCTGTCAGTGTCCACGTGACAGAGATGAGAGTTGGATACAGCTGAACCCTTGGCGTGTTGCTGTCAGCTTCCACGTGACAGAGATGAGAGTTGGATACAGCTGAACCCTTGACGTGTTGCTGTCAGTTTCCACGTGACAGAGATGAGAGTTGGGTACAGCTGAACCCTTGGCGTGTTGCTGACAGTTTCCAC